>NC_084984.1:21789762-22090595 GCF_963691925.1 Scomber scombrus
AAACCTCTGTATTTCTGAAATCCAGGTTATGACCCTGATAATTTTGACTGTCTGCCTTTGCGTCTGTTAGTCGATTGATAATCAAAGAATTCTTTTGGAATGCAAGCTTCATTTGTCATAATAATACTTTTTTATCAAAGATTGGAATGTTGCTTATCTGTGCAACTCAGCTGTATATCAGCTGAATTAAAGGTCACGATGTCCTTGTATTCTCTGTATCAACGTACACTAATAACATGCCTCTGCACTCCGTCACCTAAAGATGCTTGTGTGTTGACCTCATTCAAAGGTGAATGCACTCTTTATACATTCTAATGGTGTGGACTGGTCTCTGCAGGCTGGAGGCTGGGACAGACTGGGGCTGCTTGGGATGGGCTTGTCTGACTGCTAGAGCCTGCTTCTGCTGCAGTGCTATTTGAAAACACTCCAACTCTTCTGCAGTGCGCTGGAGCCCAGAACTTATGTTGACTGACTCCCCTGTTTTTTCCCAGCCCACACACCCTCAGTCCAGCATGCACATCATACCACCGCCGCCCTTGTAGGACATCTAAAATCACATCAAGGTTCCGACTGAACGGGCCAACAATTAAATATATGTGTCTGATATCCTGCCAGTAGCAGGAGGGCCTGGACAGAGAGACACATGGAGCAGCGGTCAAGGACACTGTAACGTCAGCATGCAAGGAGATTGTGGGTGCGGCTCATGGAGTATTATCATTTGCAGCACATATTAGTGCTTAAAATAGGCAGACGTGCACACAAAGTAGGAGAAAGTCATTGTGACTGTCTCTCTCTTCCTCCCTCTTGGTCTAGCTCTCACTCTATTTCTCTCTCTGTCTGCCTTTCTGTCTCAGGAGTAATCTAAAATTGGCTGTGCTTGATGCATTAGTTCTGCTTGACTAAAGCTTGCAGCTTGCAGCTTGCAGCCAATGAGGGGGGCAACAAAAATTTAGACAGGTGATTCATGGCAAGTGCCTAATTCAGTGTCGTAAAAAGCAAATGTTTTCTACTTACATACTAGACACACAACCAGCAAAATGTCAAAGGTGTCACGTTGGAATAAATTCTTAAATATTCAAAACTATCTTATGGGTTTTATATTAGCCATAAAATAGCCATAATCAATACATATGAAATTGTGTCTTGATCAGTTGCTGTGTGTATTCAGTCAGCGGGACCTATAGTGTAGCTGCACTTGCAGAGGAGCGTGATCATACTTTTGACAGAATTAAATACATTAAATAACGGATCCACAAGAAAAAACTCTGATGCAGCTGTTTTTGCTGCATTACCTCCAACAAATAGTAACCGTTCTGCATTGACCGGAGTGACCTGAGCTTAGAGTGAAGCATCAAGATTGATAGCAGATCAATAGCCTGTCCATGAGGTCCATACACCAGACCTGCAGCCCAACCTGAAGCTTCGCTGTTTGGGGCAAATGCCTCAGCAAATGGATGAATAACCCAAAAATCCCATGTGGCTTTGCATCTAGTGAGGATCCTACCCAAAGATATAGGGATACTTATATCCCTATATCTTTTATAACTCCCAGAAAGAACGTGTCTGTGTGGTGTACACCATACACCATTGATACAACAGTCATATATAATGGACAAGTGTTTTTAAAAATGCATGTATCAAACTGCTTATGTGTTCCCACAAACAAGAGGATGGAACAGACAACAATGTCCAAGTATTATAACAATATTGGTGACATCTACATGTATACTATACAAATGATTTTTTAAATAGTTTAGTTATCAGGATGTATAAGCTAGATACCTGTTGATTGCTGTTGGAAAATATTTTACCCTTTTTGTTGCACTGACATGATCTAAAATCAATAAATTATTACAATCATATGAATTTCTAAGACATGATATTATTGAAGCACACTGTGCAATGAGGTTGAAAATTCACCAGACATGTTAGCTAAGTTTCACAAAGAATCTTTCCTTAGTAGTCTGTTGTTGAGTAAAGTCACAGGTTATTCCTATTGGCACATACTTGATTAAAAGCTTTGAAATCAATGAATGAGATCCAATTAACAGCGATACATTACACTTCAAATTTGTATTCAAGTTTTGTGTTCAATGTGTTATGCCAATCAGTTCCAATTTAAAACTTAATCTGAATAGTTTAGTGCTGTATGATCCTGCCTCAATGTGATATACAGAATCACAGTAAAACTCATTTGAGATAATTCAAACTCGAATTTAAGATAAATATAAATACTTTTATTGATGTTCTGTCACTTGTACTGCCACAACACAATAGAGAAAATAATAATATTAATATCATTGATAAATATAGCTATTATTTATGAAATATTATGCTGGTTCTTGGCTCCACTACCACTCACACACTCACACAGGTTTGAGAAGTTCAAGACAAAGCAGTCGTTGCATTCCCTGGAAGACTTTATATCAATAATATTCAGCAGAGACACTGTCATTGTTTGGTCTCGCCTCAAGTTTTTGCATTCATAGTTAATGTCAATAAGCTGTAATAAAAAAAAGAACTGCTTTCATTGCATCACATTGGAAACAGGGCTGATAGTGTTTTGCTGGTCGCTGTCCATAGTTCTGAAATGAAAAGACCATTGCAGCACTAATTGCTACATAAAACCAATAACTTCACATCATCTTGATTGTATGATTCATTAAGGTGAATTTAAACTGTGATTTCAGATTCTTACTTTAAAGTCAGAATTTGTTACATGTGTATAAGAGTGCATTAAGTTCAACATAAATGTAAGGATCTATCAACCCATCTATCCACATTGAATGCAGCTTCTCCAGCCCACGTGGTTCAGACTGAACGGGACTCCGGACCATTAGCAGACGGCCTGAGGGTGATGCGCCCTCCCCTCCCTTCCATCAATGGACGAAAAAAACTGCTTGGACTTGGCTTGTTAGACAGAGCCTCGGATATAAAAGGAGCAGACCGAGCAGTTGTTTGACGCTGTGCGAGCCATACACTCCTCACCTGCACACACACACACACATAGCACACATACACCCACAAACACTCCTCCACCTCCTGCACCGTCCCACTTCATTCCTGCACACATCCCCCGGTCTAACCGGATGAGTTACCCGGTGGACACGATAGGGAGTCCCTTCAGGAGAGTTATGGATTCTAGGACGACCAACTACGGCTACAGCCGCTCCGTCGGCACCCCCTCCAGCGGCTTTCGCTCCCAGTCTTGGTCCCGGGCAAGCCCTGGCTCCACCATGACCACATCTTACAAGAGGAGCGTGAATGTGCCTGTATCCCGAGCATACAGCTCTACGGTGCTCAGCTCCGCCGACAGCGTTGATTATAGTCAAAACTCCATCCTGAACGGAGACTACAAGCGATCTAATGAGAAAGAGCAACTTCAAGGGCTCAATGACCGGTTTGTTGTTTACATTGACAAGGTGCACTACCTGGAGCAGCAAAACAAACAGATCGAGGCGGAGATCCAAGCACTGCGGCAGAAGCAGGTGTCTCGCTCCCAGCTGGGCGATCTCTATGACCAGGAGCTGCAGGAGCTGCGCTCTATGCTGGAGCAAATCCACCATGAAAAGGCGCAAATTCAGCTCGACACCGACCACGTCGACGAGGACATCCAGAGGCTGAGGGATCGCTTTGACGAAGAAGCCCGCATCCGAGAGGAGACAGAGGCCATAATCCGTGTCCTGAAGAAGAACTCAGGTGACTCGGAGTTGGTGAAGTCTGAGTTGGAGAAGAAAGTTCAGTCACTGCAGGATGAGATTGCCTTCATCCGCAACAACCACGAGGAAGAGGTGAGCGACCTCATCGCCCAGATTCAAGAGTCTCAGGTGACCGTCGAGAGGAGAGACCTCCAGAAGACAGACATCACCGAGGCACTCCGGGAGATCCGCTGCGAGCTGGAGGGCCACTCTAACCAAAACCTGCAGCAGGTGGAGAGCTGGTTCATGTGCCGCTACGCCAAGCTCACAGAGGCTGCGGAGCAGAACAAAGACGCCATAAAGTCCGCCCGTGATGAGATATCCGACTACCGTCGCCAGCTGCAGTCCAAGACGGTGGAGTTGGAGTCCGTCCGCGGGACGAGAGATTCACTGGAAAGGCAGCTCAATGACATCGAGGACCGCCACAACAGCGACCTGTCCAGCCTGCAGGTAGGAAAACAGCTCCAGACAGACACACAGTCATGCGTAAAAAGCTGCTAAGCCTAAGTCAGACTACTTATTTTGTGTTTTAAGTTTTTAAAAAAATGTTTAAATGTGTTTAAAATCCGATATCTGGGGTTTATGTTGCTATAACAATGATAAATATATTACATTCATTTGTTTTTGCCTCTATGTTGTCCATATTTCATATTTTAATATCATTGTGACGCAGTTTTTATTTGAAGGACATAAAAAAGTCAAAATTCTTAAAAACAGTAAAGGGGATTATATGTTTCCTCGTCTAAGTCATGGCTTGTGTTAAAACATTTTCTGCTGCATAATGCGTGATCATTGCACTTTCAAATACTCAGCAATGACTCTCTTTACGAGCTCGAGAGATTTACAGGTGTCAGGAAACAGTTAAAGGGAAACACTGCAGCAGACTCTCTCTCTCTCTCCATCTCTTGCTGAGTCAGAGGCATGGGTCAATGCCTTCATTGGCGCTGTCCTTGCATTACACCATAGTGATTTTGGGAGGAGGGGGAGGGGTGGGTGGGGATGTATTGAACAAATGTGGAGGCTGCCCTTGAAAAAGAGGCATTCAACATCTCTAGAATACTGTATTGCGTCAGAATATATTAGAGCAGCAGCCTTTGGTGCGCAGAGTCTACACAGTTTACCATATGTGCACAGACAATAAAAGAGGGACAAATTAACAAGCTTTCTTTTTCACCCCTGTGTGGGCAGCTAAAAAAAGGTTTTGAAAGTGACTAATTCAACAGAAACAGTGAAAGTACCTCTCACAGGGCTTCACAGGGATTTTGAAAACTGCATAACATAGAGAGAATATATCTTTGCCCTGTACAGTTTTGTTGTTCCTTATCAGCCCTGCATTGTGTCTGCTCTGTGTTTCCCCAGGAGACGATTCACCAGCTGGATAATGAGCTCAAGAGCACCAAGTGGGAGATGGCACGTCACCTACGCGAGTACCAGGACCTGCTCAATGTCAAGATGGCCTTGGACATCGAGATTGCTGCATACAGGTACAAAACTAATGACTTAGAATGATCATTTACATTCATTCTACAAGATTTCTACAGAAACGTTCCATATGGTTACTTTTTCAATGTGCAATATACACATTTTTTGTCCCACCAGGAAACTCCTAGAGGGTGAGGAGACCCACTTCAGCACTTACCCTTATCGCCAGCCAGTCCCCTCCTCCAAAATCTCTAAGCCTAAATCAGAAGGTACCAAGATGAAGGTGCAACACAAGTTTGTGGAGGAGATCATCGAGGAGACAAGGGTGGAGGATGAGAAGACCGACATTGATGAGGCCCTGGCAGAGATAGCACTAGAGCTCTCTGCCAAACTTGAACAGGGAGGAGAAGAAGAGGAGGGAGAAGAGGGAGAGGGAGAGGAAGCAGCAGAAGGCGAGGGAGATGAGGGAGAAGGCGAGGGTGAAGAGGAGGAGGAGGAGGTGGAGGAGGTTGTAGTCGCCGCTGATGCCAAAGTTAGCGCTAGCGCACCCACTAAGGAGGCAGAGGAAGAGGATGGAAAAGAGGGTGAAGATGAGGAAGAAGGAGAGGGAGAAGCAGGTGAGGAAGGAGAGAAGGAAGAAGAAGACGGTGAGGGAGAGGATGAGGGAGAAAAAGGGGATGATGCAGAGGGTGGCGATGAAGGAGAGGGAGAAGAGGGAGGAGAGGAGGAGGAGGTTGAGGAAACTGTATTGTGCTCCAAAGCTCCAGAATCTACAGCCTCTCCTGACAAAGAGAAGGCCGGAGACAAAGAGGGCAGCGGAGATGAGGAAGCTGCAGAGGAAGCTGCTGCTGAAGAGGAGGGTGGTGATCAGGATGACGATGCAGGAAGTGACAAAGCATCCAAAAGTTTAGATGAGAAAGAGGACAAAGAGGACGCAGACCAAGGCAAGAAGGAAGATGAGAAGACAGTAAAAGATGAGAAGGCTGACGACAAATCAGAAAAAGCTGTGGCTCAGACAGAGGCTGTGAAAACAGAAGCTGCAAAGCCAGAGGACAAGAAGGAAGAGGCTGCCAAAACAGAGGCATCAAAACCTGAATCTCCCAAGTCTGAATCACCAAAGCCTGGCTCCCCCAAGTCTGAATCTCCCAAACCTCTGTCTCCCAGGCCTGCATCTCCCAAGTCTGAATCTCCTAAACCTGAGTCTCCCAGGCCCGCATCTCCCAAGTCTGAATCTCCAAGGCCCGCATCTCCCAAGTCTGAATCTCCCAGGCCCGCATCTCCCAAGTCTGAATCTCCTAAACCTCAGTCTCCCAGGCCTGCATCTCCCAAGTCTGAATCTCCTAAACCTGAGTCTCCCAGGCCCGCATCTCCCAAGTCTGAATCTCCAAGGCCCGCATCTCCCAAGTCTGAATCTCCCAGGCCCGCATCTCCCAAGTCTGAATCTCCTAAACCTGAATCTCCCAGGCCCGCATCTCCCAAGTCTGAATCTCCTAAACCTGAGTCTCCCAGGCCCGCATCTCCCAAGTCTGAATCTCCTAAACCTGAATCTCCCAGGCCCGCATCTCCCAAGTCTGAATCTCCTAAACCTGAGTCTCCCAGGCCTGCATCTCCCAAGTCTGAATCTCCCAGGCCCGCATCTCCCAAGTCTGAATCCCCTAAACCTGAGTCTCCCAGGCCCGCATCACCCAAGTCTGAATCTCCTAAACCTGAGTCTCCCAGGCCCGCATCACCCAAGTCTGAATCTCCTAAATCTGAGTCTCCCAGGCCCACATCACTCAAGCCTGAATCCCCTAAACCTGAGTCTCCCAGGCCCGCATCACCCAAGTCTGAATCTCCTAAACCTGAGTCTCCTAAATCTGAATCTCCCAAGCCCACATCTCCCAAGTCTGAGTCCCCCAAGGAAGGCTCACCAAAGGCTGGATCCCCAAAACCTAGCTCCCCAAAAGCTGAGTCCCCTAAGTCAGAATCCCTGAAACCCGAATCTCCAAGAGCTGAATCCCCAAAGACTGAGACCGCCAAGCCTGAGGCTCCTAAAGCTGCTGAGGAGAAAACTGAGAAAAAGAGCGACCCAACAGAAGACAAGAAGGCTGAGAAGATCGATGCTGCCATGAATGGCGACATAGACAAGAGCAGCCCAGAGGAGAAAGAGAAGGATGAGGAGAAAGACGTGATCGCCAACGGCGTAGACGAGAGCCCCGTCAAGGAGGATGGCAGCCAGAAAGTGGTGATCACCAAAACTGTGGAGACAATCACCACCGGAGAAGACGGATCCAAGCATGTCACCAAGTCTGTCACTGTGACCGAGACGGTGAAGGAGGTAGAGGAGACGATGGAGGAGAAGATGGTCTCCACCAAGAAGTTGGAGAAGCACTCCACCCAGTCCGTCAAGCAAGTGACAGAGGGTGAGTGAGCAGGATCCAGGAAAAAGGAGAGGACCAGAGAAGAGGACATGAAGACAAGCAATCAACCCAGAACTAAAATAATAAGATATCATACAGCTAGAGCGATGTAAAAAAAAAGATAACCACTTTCAAACATACAAAACACATCATAGAGCGAAGCCAAAACTTAAATGCTAAAACCTTCAAAAATGCATGTTGAGTGAAAGCTTTAAATGGGCTTCGCTGCAGACGCGGTCAGGAGCAAGTGATCGAGACATTTGATCCTCTTTTACTTTCTTTCTGCAGTTCACGGGTGGGAGGGAGGGAGGGGGGCGGGGGTCTCTGCATGCTAGCTCAGGGGAGAGGAGTACTTCCCTCTCTTATCTGTATGTAAGGTAGGAATTCACTATAAAAAGAGCAGGTAGAGCAGATTATTTAAGTTTAAGTAAGTGGGGTGGGAGGATGGGGGGATGGGGACTGGCAGGTCAGGTAGGAGGGTCCTCTACACAGACGCCTGCTCTACTGAAGTAGCCTTACTTGATATGTGAAGATACGACTGAGCCAAAAAGAATCTCACAACAAATACACAAAATACAGGAAGAAAGAGACGGGGCAGTGATATGATGAACACATGAACATATACATCCAGTATCTGAAGCAGATAAAGCTTAATGAACGTGAAGAAACACTTAGCCTTAAACATGCTTTTTATCAGTGTCTGTTATGTTTGCCTGAGTGCAAATAAAAAAAAAACTGTAAATGCGCACACATACATGCATTCTTGTATGCATAGGATGGACTTGAATTTAAATACAGTAATAAATGAGGTGCTACTGTTTGCAATCCCATGACTTTAATCATCATGAATTTCCCAGCAGTATTTGCTCAATAAATGTCATAATGAAGTTAAAAAGAAAGATTGTCTCTTGTCTTTTTTAAAATTTTATTGTATGAGGGTGTGTGCTTTGCAGTTGCATTTATAGTTATTAAAAAAGTAGTTGCAGTTAAGTTTATACACAGCCTCCAATATACTTTAATTAAATATCCTTTTCAGATATGTACTAAGACAGACTCTGCTTGGAACAATACCATTTGTCCAATACAGTTTTTCCATAAAAAACATCAACAACAACTACAACAAAAAACACATTATTACCCATAAAATGGCATCTACTCATTCTCCATCAATAAACCTTCCAGAATCTATAAATACTATATATAAGCAATATCTCCTGACTGGATATAAAGGGACCGTATAAGGGACTTTGCAGATTGTGCCAACAACACCCCCTGTAATATAATCACCATATACCAAACCCAATCATGACATATTGCTTATATAAAATGATTATCAAATTTTACAGTATAGGAATTGTAGGATTTTTTAACTAACAATTACAATAGTCATTTAAAGAGAGTAGTTCACTGCTGCCTGCAGTTCCTATGCAGCATTGGTAAACTGTTAAATTAATGTTCAAGCTAGTCAGCGATCTAACCATTTTTCACATTAATTTGAATGTTCCCATTAAGTACACCCATGGAAAAAAATCTCCAGTGTCACTTGAGTCACATTGCAATAACCTTAGGCTTAATAATTTTGTTAGGAGATGCATTCCTTGGCATGGCGAGAATGCTGCTCCATCTTCTCTGGACACTGAGCTCTGTTAACCCAAAGTTCTAGAGAGAGCTTTCACATATGTATCCCCTCACAGACATTATCTCTCTTGCTTCAAAGTCTGCACCTGAAAGCTTTTGCACCATGGTGCTGCAAAGACATTGGTCAGTGTAGTTCAGCATCATCCCTTTCTTCCTTATAGATTGCAGGCCACATTTTAATGATAGCTATGTGAGTAATCATTAAGAATAGAACAGTAAAAAGTCTATTAAACTTCATAACTGTAGTATATGGTCATTATAACATGGCTATTATATCAGATTGCAATATTTAAAGTCTATAATTTATCTTATGTGGCTATAATTATTCAAATGTTTAACTGCTGCACACAAGATATCTCCTACTTTACTGTAAAGTCCATTCTCAGTGTATCCACATCACACTTTGTAAGTTGAATATTGGACCAAGATTGACTTCTAGACTAGTTGTGAGGTCACAAATCATAGGTGAGCTCATAAGTCCCTGATAGGCCCAAAGGAAAATGTGTATCAGACTTTAAATGATGACAGAAAACCTTTTCACTGTCACCAGATAAATGTGAAAACAGCCTTCTAGAGTCAAACTCTGCACATACATCATTTTGCACAGTGAAGCTCAAACATCCAACTAAATGAACAAGAAAGAAAACATAGTTTTTGAGTCGAATTGGCCTTCATGGTTTATGTTGTCTACTATCATAATTAAACTCATCAAAGAAATTACTGACACCAGTGTGTGATGACTCTCCCTGATAATCTCCTTTGAAAACTCATGAATTGTACAGTCTTGCCAATAAGGTTATTTGTAAAAAGGAAGTTATCCACTGTGGATGTAACTTGGATGTGACATAGATTTAATCTAATTTAGAAACCTCTAGAATTTCCTTTAATTTCATGCCATCAATCATTTTTATTGGAAATTTAATGTTGGGCAAACCATTGTGATAAGGTTTGATGGTGAAAAGGATAGACTGATGATTATGACATGTTAATGAAATGCATAGATACATTAAATATGTGGCATGTTTTTGTTTGCTATCAACAGCAGAGTGATAGCAGATGTTATTGCAGAGAGTCTGTGCAGCAATCAAACCAAAATCAAAAGAAACATTTTCCCTCACCATGAGGACTGTATGTTTTACCTGATGAACAAAGTCTGCTGCTGCAGACTGTTCAAAGTTAACGTCTACTCATGAGAGTCAAATAATAGAGCAGCTGCTGGGTGACGCTGGATCACCTCCTCCTCCCTTTACCCCTCCCCCGTGCAAAAGTTGTTTTGTGTTCCTATGTTGTAAAATGTGCCTATATGTGCTCATGTTGCTGGTTTTTTTTTTACCGTTCCCAAACTGTACTCCCATACAGAGCACAGTCTGGGAGCTGCCTTTTTCCTCCTCCTCTCCCCTTGTTTCTTTCCTTTTCCTCTTTCAAAAAAGCTCAGTCATCCGGTTATGTCTGTCTCATTATATGTATTGTATGTTGTATATGTACGGACGGGATGATTGCTGTAATTTCGTTGTATTTCGGTACAGTGACAAATAAAGCTATTCATTCATTCATTCATTCATTCATCATGCCAGGTGTCAGAGGATAATGTGCATATGTGAGATTACAGAGATTACAGTTTGGGAAACAGAATGCAAACCTTTGCTACTGGTTTCTTTGTCAAAGTAGTAATTTGTTTTTCTTCCTCTAAAAATGAAGGCCGTTAGTAAAGTCACTATGTCAAAGATCACCCAATATCAGGATATAGCCCAGTTAGTTTCAAATAGTGGTAGTTTTTATGTTACATATGGAATGGTACAAAAAAGGAGACACTCTATCTCTTTCCGTAATATCAAAAACATTGACCTAGCAGCTCTCTCCTCAGGTATTGACAGCCTCCCCAGTTTCATCTACTCCTCCCCTCCTGATCAACTGGTTACCCTCTACAATGATCATCTCCACACTCTGTTGAACTCACTTGCCCCTAAAAAAACTCAGACCGTATCATTCACCCACTCAGCACCCTGGTTTTCACCTCTTCTACGACAACTCAAAACCAAAGGACGTCAACTTGAACGGCTCTACAAAAAAACTGGACTATCTGTTCACAAGGAAATGTACCACTCCCACATTGCTTACTACAAAGACACCCTCTCCTCAGTCAAATCCCAATATTATAAAGATCTGATCAGTGCTGGTGATGGGAATTCCAGGGCCTTATTCTCAGTACTGAACAAAACACTACGCCCCCGGTCTCTTTTCCCCCTCATTTCTACTCCACAGAACACTGTACCTCCTTAATGACATTTTTTTATGAAAAAATAAGCAAGATCCACCAGCAACTGACCCCTCACTCATCCTGCAATCCGTCTCCTCTGGCTTCTCATGCCCCCCTCTTTCAACCGTTCTCAAGCTTCATACTCCCCTCTCCCATTGTCATTTCTGACCTCATCCTGAAATCAAAAACATCCACCTGCCAGCTCGACCCACTGCCGACCTCTTTAGTCACTGCATGCCTTCCCTCTCTGTTGCCCCTGATAACTGCCATCATTCACTCCTCCCTAACCTCTGGCTCTGTTCCATCATCTCTCAAATCCGCGTCTGTAACACCTATTCTGAAGAAACGGTTCTGATCCCAACAACTTCAATAACCTTCGTCCGATTTCTAACCTACCATTTATTTCAAAAATCCTGGAAAAAGCAGTGGCATCTCAGGTTCATACTCATCTCCATAACAATAACCTATATGAACAGTTCCAGTCTGGTTTCCGCCCACGCCATAGCACAGAGACTGCTCTCCTTAAAATCACCGACGACCTCCTGATGGCAGCTGACTCCGGACTATCTTCCATTCTCATCCTCCTTGATCTGAGTGCGGCCTTCGACACCATCTCCCACCCCATCCTCCTCGACAGGCTAGCATCTATTGGACTATCTGACACACCTCTGGACTGGTTCATCTCCTACCTCTCTGGCCGCACTCAGTTCATCCAGCTGAAGACATTCACATCCCAACCTTCTCCCCTCTCCTCTGGTGTTCCTCAAGGCTCTGTCCTCGGTCCCATCCTATTTATCATCTATCTCCTTCCTCTTGGTCATATTTTCCAAAAATACAACATCCATTTCCATTGTTACGCGGACGACACCCAGCTCTACCTCTCCTCTAAACCCACCTCCACCTTCCCGCCCCCCTCCCTCTGTGTCTGTTTACAGGAAATCAAATCCTGGTTCTCCTCCAACTTTCTCAAACTCAACAGCGATAAAACTGAAGTCCTCCTTGTTGGTTCAAAATCCTCTCTCACTAACACTTCCAGTTTCACCATCCCCATTGACAACTCCTCTGTTTCCCCCTCCACTCAGGTTAAGAGCCTGGGTGTCGTCCTTGACAGCTCTTTGTCATTCCAGACTCACATTAATAAGGTTACCCAGTCAGCCTACTTCCATCTTCGCAATATCAACCGCCTCCGTCCGTCCCTCACTTCCAACAGCGCTGCCATCCTGGTCCACACTCTAGTTACATCCCGCCTAGACTATTGCAACTCCCTCCTCTTCGGTCTCCCCCACAAGTCCCTCCGTAAGCTCCAACTGGTCCAGCTCTCCAGAACTCCATCCATCAATCATATCACTCCTGTTCTTCAACAACTTCACTGGCTTCCTGTCAAATTTCGCATAGACTTCAAGATCCTGCTTCACACTATCAAGGCCATCCACAACCTCGCCCCCCCATACCTCTCTGACCTCCTCCACATCAACACTCCCTCCCGGGCACTCAGATCAGCCTCCTCCATCAGCCTCGCTGTTCCCTCTGCCCGTCTGTCCACCATGGGGTCCAGAGCCTTCAGCCGCTCTGCCCCCCGCCTCTGGAACTCCCTCCCCCCCGACATCAGGAACATTAACTCTCTATCCATTTTCAAATCCCGTCTAAAAACCCACCTTTTCAAACTTTCATACTCACTTTAATTTATCATCCACCCTGCAGTTTTCTGATTGTATTTGTTTTTATTGCACTTACATGTGTCCCTTTTGGCTCTTTTAATTGTTTTTTATCTGTATTGTAAGGCAACCTTGAGTGCCCTGAAAGGCGCCTTAAAAATAAAATAAAATGTATTATTACTTTCACATTGGAGTGATCATCATAATTTCTATTACAGGTGCATGCAAGCAACTACAGTTCCTAATGGCATCGTAATAGCAACTGTGTGCAAGTATGTGTGCCTTTATCTCATTTTGTTTGGGCACATTAAAACCTGGACAAAAGCCACTTTTTATTTGGCCTCCTGATACCCAGAAGGTGGCTAGTTTGAATTCCCATATTTGGTTTATTCCACCTTTCCTTCACCCTTCAGTTACCCATGTTACTCAAAGTAAGACTTTAACTCTTGACAGAATAAAACCCCATTCTTCCTCTTAGATTCATAAGCATAATATGTCATAATGTTAGCCAGCTTTACATACATTTTGTCATGTATCTGACGTTACTGAGTCATTTCACTGACTTCGTACATTTACTACATTTAATTTTTCCTGCAATGATCACCTGTGTTAGCTAATTCCACACGTGCAAACTTTAATATATGGTAAATAATAGTTTGAAGCAGGGCCAAGCATTTGCTGAGCAACAGCCACTGTGGCCATTAGCGGAAAGTACATCATAGCATATTTGATTTCCCTTCATTCTCAAATTATTATTAAGCTGTCATCTGAGAGCTCATCTGATGAGGTTCATTGTGTTTAATGAGTTTATCAGTTTTGTGATGAAACCATTGTGACATGCTAAAACATAATGTAATAGTTTAATAGTTAACTCACATTAGCCACATGAATCAGACCAATTAATTACCTATTAAAACCAGACAAATGAAGGACAATCAGCCTATTAAACTTGTAAATAACCCTTTATTCAGTTTTAATTTATTTTTTCCAAGCCCTAAATAGCCTCACTTTATATGCTATAAAATAAATCTTGAAATGATAGGTTGCACAATGAATACTGAGCTGGCAGGATGTTAATGATTTGAGATGGAAGATTGTTAATTGTTAATCATACATGCAAGTCCTACAAAGGCTGTAAATCTATGTTTTTCATCTGAGGGGTCAAAGTTCATCACTTGTTTATACCTTCACAAACTCAAAAAACAAATGACCACCATGGCTTGAAGAAGTGTTTATTAAGCCACCAAACACTCACACACTCACATTTGCATTAAGCAATTACACATAATACACTCATAAAGGAAGCACCAGACCTTTATGGACTGCTCTGGATATTGGTAAGCAAGCAGTTAACCTTGATTTGTTGCTGTAATTGCCTATTGGACTGTTTTCATTGAGCACCATGTTAACAAGCAGATTCGAGAGAATTGCGCTGATGCCACTACTGGTTATTGAGCTGAGGTTTGTATGTGGACAGTCTTGGCTGGAGTTTGCTGAAGCTACCGGCTTACTTCTTACCCTTTGTGTCTTCTTTGCTCTTTTCTTCTGCAGCTTCAGCTTTGGCTGCTTTTCCTTCATCTTTCTCCTTTTTGGCGTCAGCTTTGTCATCTGTTTTTGGAGCAGCTTTGTCATCTTTATCGTCAGCTTTGTCTTCTACCTTGGCATCGGTTTTATCGTCTTTCTCGTCACTCTTTTCTTCTTCCTCCTCTTCCTTTTTTTCTTCCTCTTTCGTGTCCTCGTCTTTGTCGTCAGCACCTTCTGTTTTCTCCTCCTCTTGTGCTTCTTCTTCTTTCACTTCAGTCTCCTCTCCTTCTCCTTTTTCCTCTTTCTCCCCCTCCTCTTCAGCTGTTTCTGTCACCTCTTCATCACCTCCTGTATCAATAGATGACATTTTTATCATTATTATTATCAGTTGGCGTGACCTGAATACTTACGAAATATGATCAAAAAGATGTACTAACCCTCTTCTTCTCCCTCCTTAGCCTCCTCATCTCCTTCTTTAGCCTCTTCATCTTCTTCCTTAGCCTCCTCTTCATCTTCTTTCTCTTTATCTCCCTCTACTTCTTCTTCTTCCTCCTCCTCTTTTTTCTCCTCTGTCTCCTCTCCTCCCTCTTCCTCCTTCTCCTCCTCCTCTTCCTCCTTCACCTCCTCTTCCTCCTCCTCTTTCTCCTCCTCTTCCGCAGGTAGGCTGGCCTCTGCTTGCTGGGCATGGCTCGCAGAGATGATCCCCTCTGTGGTGCTGACACTGGAGCTGAGCAGTCGTGATGTCACCAGGTAGGAGGTGCCGGAGCTCAGGCTGGAGAGGAAGGGCCGGGTGTAGGAGGGCGCTGAAAAACTGTGGCTGTATAGAGAGGACACTCCTCCACCCACTCCCGCACTGAAGCGAGACTCCTCCCCTTCCAAGAGCTTCCTAAACAGGTTGGGCAGAAGGCAGGTGGTGAGTCATGCAGTAAATGGAAACTCTTTTTGACAGCACAATTTTTAAAATGGTCAATTAGTGTCCATTTATTTTCACCCAAAAAAAGTGAAGCTCATGTCCTTGAATAAGGCTCTGATTAGGCTCTTTATGCCAGAATGGGCTTACCTGATGTGTGAATATAAAAGTGATTAACTGAAGCTATCTCCCACTCTTTTTAATACATTCCTATATTATTATAACAGCCTTCTCATGCATCTTCCACATTTGACAGTACTTAATTAAACATAGTTTAATTTGGAATTTACCTACGTCATGATTTACAAATAAATGAAAAAGTCTTACACATATTTTTGTCATAAATTTTGCAGATATATCCAAAATTTCCAAGAAAAATGAGAAATAGAAGGACTTTTAATTTGTTTTAGATACAATTGTTATTATGATACTCTTTAATTATATTATTTTTTAAAAATTATATTATATTATACTTTTTCAGTAATTAAGGATTTATGCAGCACTGTAATATGCTAATAAAATCACAACTAACCAGAACTGGGTTTGGATTTTTCAGACTCCTTCTTGTTGCCACTCACCTGTATGCAGCAATCTCGATATCCAGAGCCATCTTGACATTCAGAAGGTCCTGGTACTCCTTCAGGTAGCGTGCCATTTCCTGTTTGGTGCCCCTCAGCTCACTCTCCAAATCTGCAATGGTGTCCTTAATAGAAAGACAAAGTCAATAATCCTTTACAGGTCATAAAGACACATCATTTTAAGAGCATATGCAACATGCAACATGCAAATAAAATGCTTTATCCTGCAATTTAAATGCTAATCCAAAAAGTCAAAAGGTCTGAATATTAATAACCCATAATAATGGGAGTACACATGCAGCACCATTGCTGACCTGCATAGCAGCTATCTCTGCACTCTGCTTCTCCTCCATCTCATGCAGCTGTTTCTCCAGGGATTCATTGAGGCCTTTGCATGCATCAATCTCCAGCAGGCGGGTCTGGAGCTGGCGTCGGTACTCTCCTGCTTCGTCCTTGGAGCTCCTCACAACGTCGCTGTGCTGGGCCACGGTTTCAGTCATGGACCCCACTTTCCCTCTGAACCATTCTTCAGCTGCCTGCATGTTCCTTGCTGCCAGCCTTTCATACTGGGACCGGATGTCCCTGAGAGCCCCAGAGAGGTCAGGAGTGGCAGTCTCAGACTCTACGGCCACCTGGACACCCAGCTGGACTTGGGCCTGAAGCTCGGTCACTTCGCCCTCGTGAATCCTCTTGAGGAAGGCCAGCTCCTCAAGCTGGGTTTCCACACTCTTCTCTAGTTCGGCCTTACCTAAGGCGGCCTGGTCAGCTTCACGACGGGCCTCCATCAGCCTGCTCTCAGCCTCCTCACGAGCCAGCACTTCCTCCTCATACCGACCCTGCAAGGCACTCAGGGTTTGTTCCAGCCGCTCTCTCTGTCCCAGTATAGCCTGCTGGTCAGCTCTGGCCTCATCCACAGCAGCTCTCAGAGAGCGGGCCTCTTGCTCGTACAGGGCTTTTAGGCGGGATGGCTCATTGTGCCTCTGCCTCAGCAGCAGTAGCTCTGCCTCCAGGGCACGGTTCTGCTGCTCCAGGTCACGCACTCGCTCTATGAAGCCAGCAAAGCGGTCATTGAGGTCCTGCAGCTGGGAGCGCTCTTGGGTGCGTATGGTGCGGAAATCAGAGCTGATCTGGGCAGCCTGGCTGAGCTCGAGCTCCAGGGAGGTGGCTGGTGAGGAGGAGGAGAACAGTGCCCGGCCGGGAGAGGAGTAATGCAGACGGGAGGAGGACAGTGGGGATGCATGGGATGAGTAGACGGAGTGGGTCCTCCCTCTGGTTACCACACGAGGGGGAGCCTCGACATACCAGCGTCTGTATGACGAGGTGGAGTAGTAGGGGTCATATCCAATGCTACTCATGGCTGAGTGATGGGAGGACAGGCTGCTCCCCCTCTCTTCTCTGTGTATGTGTGTGTGTGTGTGTGTGTGTGTGTGTGAGTGTGTGGAGATGTATGCAGGGCTCAGGTTTAAGCCTCGACTGCTTACTGCTGCAGCACCCCGTGCTTTTATAGCTGGACGGTGCTCTGTGACGCAAGCGCTTTCCCCAAACTCTGACAATGCAGGCTCGATAGGCTTACACTGCAACAGCAAGAAATAAAACAGGGGAATCATGGGAATAAGAAAGAGAGGGAAATTGGTTCACACAGACAGAAAAAAAAGACAGGATGGAAGAAGTTGCAAAAGTACATGTTATAAGATTGCATTCATCTGTTTGTGTTGTTTTGACTTTGCCTTCGAAGTAAACATTCAAACAAGCCATGTTTTTTAATAAAATCCCTTTCTATAAAATATGTTCATCACATTGTGCTTTACACTGCAACAAAACCTTAAACATACATAACAAGACATATTGCACATCTTCAGCTTTAAAATAAAACCTGAACTTGGACCATGACCATGATAAATCATGTTATATTTTGTTTCAGAGTTCCATATACAGTACAGAGAGCAAAAACATGGTTTAAACATACTTGGATGTAAGCCGTGCTGTTCTCACTGCAGGAGAAAGGGGGGGGGGGGTGTCCTGATTTAACAGCCGTGACACAGCATCTCTCCCTCTGGTGGAGAGCAGAACTGCAGCAATGACCTCAAAAGACCTCTAATGATACATTTCAACCTGAACAGAAGGTAAGAGTCACACAGTAAGGACATACAATTTCAGTATTACCAGTTAGTAGAAATATGATAAATAGGTTACATGAATTTGAATTTCCTTATCCATCAATAAGCTGGGCTGTTTACTATGCAGTTGGTTAATTGGTAGTATATACATGCAAGCTCGGTTTTTTGTGATGTTTAAAAAAAAATTAAAAAAAGAACAATGTTACTATTATTTTTTTTTTTTTGCTTTTTATGTCTGTGCAAAAGGTCCTCATAGAAAACTGGATCAAAAATTATCTGAATTCACCAATATAGTTAGAAGAAAAAAAAGTCTGATTTGTGCATGTGTTATCTGGCTGTAATTTCATATCAACTTTTTATTTATGCACAAATTTTAATTACGTGTAATGATTACAGTGTTTAATAAATGACACATGAATGAATGAATGATGGTATATAATATTGCCTTCATAATTTGACATGGGAGAAAGCAAGCATTATGATCCCTCATCAAAACACAAGATGTTCATATTGTACTTTAAATTTTATATATTCCTAACTAAAATAAATCATTTTTATCCGTGAAAGAGGAGCTGATTTGCCTTTTGCACATTTTGTCAGCTTGTACTTTAAATGCTTAAAGACAAACAGTCCCTCTCATCTGCAGCGCAGATACTCTGGCAGGTCAATTTCACCTAGTTGCTGATATGCATTTTCTTTTGTGTGACTCATGAGTGTGTGCGTGTGTGTATGTGCAGGTAATCAGTGGCTCAGTGGACATTTATGTAAGGAGATTCATCTTGCTTTCAAGCTACATGCATAAATGAAATGTATTGCGGGCTTTGCAGCAATATCTGTGTGTGTGTGTGTGGTGTGCAAGGTATGCAGTACTTATAAACAATGCTGTTCTCAAACAGAAGTGAGGCAGGCAGTGGGAGCTGCACGGACTCTGCTGCTGCAGGCTGAGTCATCGTAACAGTTGTAATCACACAAACTCCCCTGTGTACACTCTTTCCCACCTTAACAGCAGTCTGACAATCTGCACCAGCGCGATTTATGGCTGACAATTACAAGATCTGAGGAAATGACACAGAGAAGACTATTGACTTCTCTGCCGTAACAAATTAGCTTACTTATGGTGTTACTTTTTCTTGTTTTTCTGTATGTGAGACAAACTACTATAAAAGCTCAACTAAGTACAAAATTATAACATCCCCATCATCATACAACTGACAAATAACAGCAACATTGTTGTGCACAACATCCATATTCAAAGCCTTACAGCCTCTATACACACTGAACAAATATTCCCCTACTTCTCTGTATGTACGAGCAGAAACAGCTCCTCTTACATGCCTCATCACAGATAAGCCAAGTCTAACCACAGGACAACAAAACCATAAGTGCCCCTTCAAGCTTACATATTGGCAGTTACAATGTTAATCTAAAAATAGTGATGTAGAAGATCTTGATTCATACTAGGTGGGTTTAGTCTGAAGTTGAATATCTTGCTTTATGAAATGTATTTATAAACTCTTTAACGGCTCATTAGTTCTTTTTTGACCACTAGGAGGCAGACAAAAACTAGCTGACAGGTACACAGCCACCCTGTAAAAAACAGTTTCATATTTTCACATCCATCAAATGCAATCCAATACTCTGTCTTTGTTTCCATCAACACCTGAAAAATATATTTTGCTCTTTTGCTGCTAGATATGCAACTATAGTATGCTAAACAGCCATTCTGTAACTTTGTTTCCTTTTTGGTGATTAGCAGGTCGTACACAGCTGGTTTATTTTTCCCTACAGGCATTAATGAGAGAGGGTGAGACTGGAAAACCAAAACAAAAGAGTCTAAAACACTCCATAGAACTGCATAGCTGTGTTTTATTTCTTCATTTTTTCGACATTAAAAACTGTGTCTTCATATTAATTTCATTAACATCAGTTTACCAAAGAACCAGTGTGACCCCAGCCACTTCCTGCATCATCATACTTAATAGTTCCTGTTTTGTTCAATACAATAACCTAACCACCTTTCATGAACACATGATGCAGGTTGGCGTCACGCCTGGAGCTCCATTAATATATTTTTGGATTATTGTATTTTCTTGTGTCTATATATGGATCGTAATTTCATTTGGTCATAGGGCATTGACTTTTCCTGACAGCTCAGCTTAGTTTCCAGGCTAAGTCAGCACTTGTATCTGTAAGTCCTGTAAGTTGCAGAGCATTTTTGTTTTCCAACGTTCAGCTTCATGAGGGATACAGCAGAATATCTGGCTTTGAATTTTTATAATCATTTAATCATTAAATACAGAAAAAGTAAGTTGTGATACAGAACCATACCAGTTCCTATCACAGGATTTTTTTCTTCTCACAGGATCTTTTGGTTTGCAATCAGCCCCATGCTTGTACTACATACAGTTCCTAAGACTACTGACATAACATGACTAAAATAGACCTTTTATGAGATGCAAAGCTTCCTCAGTCTGACCTGATACAGTGTAGCATGTTGCACGCAAAAAATAATTTGTGTAAATGATACAAGAGCAACTCCTAGAGGTGATGGGCAGAAATAACGCCCTTAAAAAGCCCTCTTTATCATAATTTGATATGATATGCTGTTTTTAAGCATTAGTTATTTCACTGTGCACTTTTTTTATGCATTATGCTGCTTCTGTGTTTGTCTTTATAGTGTCACCAGATAATATAAAGGTCTGATGGTCTACTTAATGAAGCAGGTGTGTGTTTAAAACAGGTGATGCAGAGGCAAAAATGAACCACAGGAATTTAACAAAAACAAGTATGCAAAACAAACATAAAGTCTGCAGCTTCACAGCAAGCTGCCACCTTCCTGTCACTACTCCATCACAACTGAGCTGTGATTGGCCTTTTACCTTCTCAGTCTCTAACCATGTACTCAGGTTACCGTAGGGTAAGCTAGACCTACAAACACTCAAAGCATATAGAACCGCACTGATGTAGAGTTTCTCTGTTACTGCTGACAATCACATTTTTCAATGGTCACACATGCACAGCCATGACTGTACCAAATTTCATCATTTACTACATAACAGTTTTATCCATCCTGCCTCAGCTTGACAGTGCCAAGTGACTCACTGCTTAGTGCAGCTAATGATGCACATCTGTTGTCACTATCATTGATTAAGCAGACATCTGCCCAAATGTCACAAAACTCTCTCTCAAAAAAAAAACCCATCACAGCAGGACTGACGCCCTTCAACAACCTATAACACTATCAAAGACAAACTACTTAACTGAAACTCATATTCTATTATTTGTGTAACATGACTGATAAATTAACTGAAACACTGGACAGAAATGACTGATTTAATACATAAAACACTAGTAATGTTGGGAACCAGGGCCTACAATCATATTTTAAATGTATATCTCAATTCTATCAACAATTATCACTATTAGTAGTAACAATAATAGTGTTAGCAGCTGTGGTAGCTGGCTGTATGATTACATAATTAGAGTAAGAGAAAGTGAGAATAAAATGAGAGCATACTGTATGTAGCTCTTCATTCAACTGTGATTGGGGAACATACAGTACATGATGTCCATGCATTTTTGCCTATCACAGTGTGGAAACTTGAGTGGACCTCTGTAGGCCTCATTGTCATTGATATTCCACACAAATGCCATGTACACAAATGGAATGTTTACTAAACATACTGTACGAACTGCTTTCAGTGCAATGAGTTGCAGTTTCTCTTTTAGTGATAAACTGTACATAGAGTGTGGGTCCTCTCTGCAGGCAACTCTGATCTTTACACTTCTGTTCCACAGTTCTCAGTTTAAAAGTCATGTTGCTATTTTGGCTTAATATCTGACCTATGCCCTTCCCAGCCATCACATGCAGAGGCCTGGGTTTATTGGCTGGGCCTGTATGTCAATCAGAGTACGAATGCCTCTCACAGGTGGAAAGTAAAGGAGGCCTGTCTGCTATGCACTGCCACTATCCAGACTGCTATAAAAAGACTGTTGTATGCTTGCGGGGGCTCACTGTTGGTCAGGCTGTGTGTGTGTGCACAACTTAGAAGGGCTGAGGGTACTTTGTTTGCTTTAAGGTAAACTCAGGAGAACCATTGCAAGCATGGCTGGTGTGCATCGTCTGGTTATTGTTCGTCACGGTGAGAGCGTCTGGAACCAGGAGAACCGCTTCTGTGGCTGGTTCGATGCCGACCTCAGTGAGAAGGGTCTGGAGGAGGCCAAGCGTGGAGCCAAGGCTATCAAGGATGCAGGCATGAAGTTTGATAAGTGCTACACCTCTGTGCTGAAGCGTGCTGTCAAGACCCTGTGGACCATCATGGAGGGAACAGACCAGATGTGGCTGCCTGTGATTCGTACCTGGCGTCTGAATGAGCGTCACTACGGAGGCCTCACCGGTCTCAACAAGGCTGAGACAGCTGAGAAGCACGGAGAGGAGCAGGTGAAGATCTGGCGTCGTTCCTTTGACATCCCACCACCACCCATGGAGAAGGACCACTCTCACCACAAACTCATCAGTGAGGTGAGACAACTGGAATTAAGATAGATGTTTCTCACTAATAAATCTAACAGTAAAGACCAAATTCAACAGTCATATGAGACCACTAAGCAGGTATTGACATGAATTTATTTGGAGCACTAGTGGTTTCTCAGTGGTTTTATTCTTTCAGTTATGTAACTTTTGTCAATTGTTGTGGGAGTAAACTATCCTCTAACTGTTTCTACTACCTGCAGTCCCGGCGCTACAAGGGCCTGAAGCCTGGTGAGCTGCCTACATGTGAATCACTGAAAGACACCATTGCCCGTGCCCTGCCTTTCTGGAATGAAGTCATCGCTCCTGAGATCAAAGCTGGAAAGAACGTTATCATTGCTGCCCACGGCAACAGCCTCCGTGGCATTGTCAAGCACTTGGAGGGTGAGCATTACAGTTCCCAGGTGGCAAAGCTTTAAAGAAAGACAATGAAATAGAAGAGTTGTTGGTAGGGGTGAACGCTTACATTATAAAATCTCCATAAAAAAAAAAAAACACAAATGGTTTTGCAGTCAAATTCAACAAATTAACAAAATATTTTGGTTTGAAAGTAGCTTTCATTGCATAATTAGAGTGAGGCTGTTGTCTTTGCACACACACAAACAAAGACACATATGTTAGTCACTTGTGGGGACATAGGGTTAGTGTTAGGGGTACATTCATTTCCTGGAGTATTACCCTAACCATAATCATAACCACTGCTTGCCTAACTTTAACTCTTACACTAACCTTAACCTAACCTAACCCCAACCTTAACCACTGGCCCAAAAATCAGCTTTTGTCCCCAATTGGACAAACTGCCCCCAATCAACTGGCGTTTTAGTCTGGAAAAAAGTAGACTTTGACAGACAACCCCTCCCTCCAACTGCCCCACACATACACACACACACGTACACACTCATGGATTACAGTGCCTATAAATAGCAGATGGGGACTCTCGCTCTAAAGCTCAGGGACAGGGGAGATGGTCATGAGCTTGGTTCCCATTACAGTCACGACCTTTATGTAGAAAGGTTGTCCTTTTTCAAGGAGTGGCCAGACATGCATAAGGGAGTTACATAGTCAGAAAGGCTTAAGGGCAAATAGAAAATGTCACTGAGGAAGTGCAGAGTTTAATGCTGAGGAAGAAAAAACAAGCAACTCAAGTTTCTTATATAATATAAGTAATAAATAATGACACAAGTTTAACATAGAAATTAGGGTAATCAAAAAATCTTAAAATGCAATCATATGTGGAAAATCTGCTGTTGACTAAGTTTTATTACACAGGACCATTGTCTGTCCTGTGTGCTTTGCTGGGCTCCAGACAGCTTCATATCCTATCAATTACATTTCCTCTGTTCTGTCTGCTGATCTGCTTGTTAATCTGTCTGGTCTGCGTCCCTGTTTATCTTTCCAGGTATGTCTGATGCAGCAATCATGGATCTGAACCTGCCCACAGGAATCCCAATTGTGTATGAGCTGGACGCCAACCTGAAGCCTGTCAAGCCCATGGCTTTCCTTGGTGATGCGGAAACTGTAAAGAAGGCCATGGAGGCTGTGGCCGCCCAGGGCAAAGCCAAGAAGTAAGCCTGCCCTGGAAGGTCTGTGAAGGAGGAAGAAAAAGAGACTCTTCCCCCTTTTGTCCTTCAACCCTTTCCTCCTATCCATTTGTCCATCCTTGTTGTCCATTCCAACTGAGGAAATGTTTAATGGTTCTTTTGGAGACGGGCCATTTTCAGCACATTAGCCTCCTGTTTTATTTAATGGCAAACAGAGATGACCTGTCAATCCAAGCTGACAGCCAAGCCCTATATTTTCAACGCCCACAGACCACTCAGCCCTTTTAAATTGTGGTCAAGCCCTATTTTGAGGGCCCCACCACCCTGGCACAGCCAATAAAGAAACCATGTTTTTATTTAGGCTTGTGTCTCCTTAATCATCTCATGTCTCTCTTCCCTTTTTCTTTCTTCATATTACATTGTCACCCTTATCTGGCACCTCTATTCTTCTTCCCATTTGTAAATCGGTGGTTTCAGCAAAGTGCAAAGGTGCTGTGAAATCTTATCCAGGAGACAGAGAAGAGGAGGAGGGGGAGGAGAGAGAGATATAGAGAGAAACACAGTTGGAGAGATAAGTCAATGGGTTCATCTTGGCAGCATTCCCATGATGCAGGAAAGCTTATCTGAGATTTTCTGCCTCTTCTCTGCTACAGTCAGATCATACAAAGAAACACACAGGTGAAGAGTCAGTTTAAGCAGTTACCTATCAAACATAAAGGAGTTTTAGTAACAGACAGGTGACACATTAAAGGACAATAAATGAGTAGAGCAACATAAAAAAATCTGTATTATTCAATGCAGGCAACATATTCCTGGCATGGTTTAGGTCCACTTGCCACCTTACAGAAAGGGTCACAGTAAATCAATACAAAGTTATTCTAGCTTTATTCCATGATGAAACACTTCAATACTGAAGGGAGTCATCACTTTCAGGATGATAATGTCCCCATCTACAGGACATGAGAGCTCACTGAATGGTTTGATGAGCATAAAAATGATGTGATTCATAAGCAGTCACATCTCCACCCAAATGAACTACAAAGGGATCATTTGTACATACATACATTATTTTGGAAGAATATTATTCACTCCTCTGTGGAGTTACAGAGACAAATCAGAGGTCCAACACCTCACACTTTAATTATGTTATCCTTTAATTTGTCATCATCCCACTACTTAAAGCTCTTTGAATACTGTTTTTTTTTTTTACACATTAAGGTAATTACTTTCATGTGTGACAACTTTTAGACACAACCTCCAATAACTTAATATTTTTTCATATTAAAAGCATAAACCACATCACAGGTCAAGCACCTTTAGAACTCAGACTTAACTGTTGTACATTGCACATCATAATTGGTTCAAGTATATGTCATCATGGTAATCCTATTTTATTCTGAGTATGATTGAAGCACTATCAACAAATGGACAGTAGCATTTACAGTGCCTGTAGTGCAAAAGACATATTACCCTATACACAAGATGGACTATATCTCAGATCAATTATACTTTGTAAACAGATCCACTACCCTTAATAAACTACATTTATTAAAACGCAACATATCTGTACAAAGTGATCTAAATGAGTAACACGAATACAAAATATTAGTTTGCATAAACATACACACCCTTTAATAGGACACATTACTTATCACAAATTGGTGTTGATTTCCTATGTGAAATAGAGGGCTTTCAAATGATCGTAGAATACGTACACTTTCATTTAAAAGGCCCAACATTTGGTGAGTCAGAGCTGCTCAGTGAAGAGGATACAAAAGCATTGCAGCTTTATGGGAGAGAGGCAGAGAAGAGAAAGCCACTCAAACTCATGCCATGTTGACAACAGTTTGTCAGAAGGCAAACTCTGGAAAGGCTCAAAAATTCAAGGGTAGGTGGTCTGATGAGACAAAATTGAGCTTTTCAGCCATCTGATCAAATGCTACAAACAGTTATCAACATACTATCCCCACCATGAAGCATGGTGGTGGCAGCATCATGCTGTGGGGATGCAACTCTGCAGCAGGCCATGGTGGGCTTGCAGGGATAGAAGGTAAAATGAATGCAATAAAATACACAGGGAAATCCTGTAGGGAAAGAATGAAAGATTTCTGTCAATACAATCAAACATTTTTATGGTTGGACTTGAAAAAGCCTGTTCACCTACACTCCCCAAGCAACCTGACAGAGGGTGAGCAGTTTTGCAGAGGGAGGTGGGAAAAAAGAAGAGTACAGACATGCAAAACTGATTAGTGACCCAACTGCACAGCCTTAAAATGGTTGCCAAATGTGCATCTACTACATACTTACGAAATATATCTTTTGCATTTTTGAGATACATCTAAATCACATATTTATATTTTGACTTTAAAAGGCATTAAAAGGGTATTTTTTCTGTTGGTCAGTATATATGAAAATATTCCAATGTCATAAAATAATGGAACATAGAAACAAATAAATGAGTGAATATTTTTTAAAAGGTACTGAAGGTTTATTTTAGGATGAGCATGTTCTACAGTTTACAGTCACAGTTTTACCATATTACACGTAGCATTGCATTAATAAAACAAAGACACACATATCAGAGACAACACAGCACCAGAAACACATAAGCAGGATTGCAGAGATGAGGGATGTTAACCCACCCTGGTTCACACTTCTAGTGTTTTTATGCCACCTACTGGCTGCCAAGGGGAACACTGGCTAACTGTGACAATCAATTGTGTTGTTTATTTTAAACAATTTAATTAATTCTATGCAATGAAACCTAACGTCTCAGGATTTAGAGTCTGTAAACATCTGACAAATAAAGTTAAAATTATGATTCATTTTTGTGTTTGTATGATTGTGTCCTTGGCAAGATTTGCATTCAAAATTGAAGTTAAAATAACATTCCTCATTATCCTTTTAGAGAGACAGCATCTGAGGGGGCAGAAAGACACTGCACCATAAATAAGATGAAAAGTGTTTTTCCCTCTGGCTTTGACGTTGATCACAGTGTTTGGTGCAGTCAATGTTCAAACAGCTTCAGGAGCTCAGTCATGGTTTAAGTCTGAGGTGTTTTGATCACTACCAGTTTTAGCAGTTGTTCGCCTCTTGAAGGGTTTGAAGAAGCTTGGGAGAGATGCTATCTTGTGTGGGTTTTTCTTGTACGCGACTGCTTTGTTGGTTTCTGCTTTGGACATGTCTACAAACTCTGCAGCACTCGTCACATTCTTTTCTATGTTGTTGATCAACTCCCCCTGGCAGAAGAAACACATGATTGACACCAGTCACGTCAGCATATTCCTTTACATGTGTCACCATAAATAATTTCAAAATGAGGCAGCCATCTTACTTGATTCTCCAACAGCATGGCGGTGTCAACAAAAATCTCATGCAGCTCTTTGATGCTGGCCTCGAGGCAGATGATGTCCTGATGACGGCACTCGATCTCACTCAGAGCCTGACTTGAAGTCTGAGCATCAGCGTTGATCTGTGAATTTTTTCATTCTTAAATCATTGTCAGAATAGCTTCACACTACATGCTTGAGTGATACAAACAAAAACAAAACTATAGTAAGTATTATTCACTTTATTCATCTCTCAAAACTGAAATAAATTCTGTCTTACATCAGATATGAAGATGGCAATATTGTCACAGATCAGCATCTCCTCTAATTCGTCATCTGTGGTCACTTTATCCACTGAACAAGAGACAAACAAGATTGATTTGCAAATGATTATACAGGTTTGTTTAACTGTTAGTCATCTCAAACACATCTCAGAAGTTTACATCAAATACAAAAATCACAGAGAATGAAAAAAGATTTACTGTGGCAGTGAAATTTTCATCAACAAACTGCTTTGTTAAGTGTCTTTGTAAATGAACAAACTGTGTAAGCTGTGGAGTGTGCATCCAAAGCAGAGACAGCATGAATTAACATACATTAATGCCTGTTCACCTCTTGATGGTGTAATTTTACATTTCTACTTAACTGCTGTGTCACTTTCTCTCAGCCCCAATCAATTTAAGTATACTGCAGAGCTGGACCATAACCTGTGTGAGGGGAATATAGTCAAATGCTAATTTTTAAAAATTCAAATAAAGTAAAAACTGAGTAAAATGTGAGTGAATCTGCATGGTCTGATGACAACATGTACCTACCAGTTAGCTGATATTACATTATTAACAGATCACTGTCAGAGGAGATTATTTCCACCTGCTTCAAGACAGCCACCATCACCCATGTATCTAAAAAGTCTGCAATCAATCAATCATCAAATAAATGACCACCGCCCAGTGGCACTCATCCCATTCATATGCTTTACTCTGAAAAACTGCAGCACATCTGATGCACTCAGCCCTCACAAATCTTGAAATAATGATTATATCAGAATCCTGTTTGTTGATGATGATGATGATGAGGTGTCTGCATAGAGCCCAAAGGACCCTAAAAGACATTGGCCACTACAGTTGAATTTCATTGTGCAATCCTGTATTTTATAAAAGACAATTAACATTAACCTTGAGCGTAGACAACACACCAGTGGGAAGGACTTTCATACAGTAGTTCAATGAGAGAACGCAACTGGATTTTCAAAGCAAACATGGACATGTAGTAAGAAGTGTGGATTTCTCTTCTGAATATGAATGAAAATTGGTTTTAATCCATGTGCACACTTTTAAATCTAGAGGATTAAGACACTTGTACTGATAAAAGCAGGAAACTTTTAAAGATTTTTCATGGGGACAGAGTAGGAGGATGGACACGTTTATGTTTTGGTTGTGATTGTTTTCGGCATTACTCACCAATCTCCAGTTGTCTCTGAATTTGCGCTTTGCATTTGTCTCTGAAGGAGATCTGTGAATTATGGTAGCCCCTCATGACTTCAGCAAACCACCGAGTCAGGTGTGAGTGCTGGTGAAAGGTAGAATATGAAAACAGATTATTGAACCATTAATTCAAAAGGGATTATTTAAACATCAGGCCTCTGTACACAGACCATTGTCAGTAGTGATTCTGTTAAGTGTGTAAAGCTTGAAGCCTCTTTAAAATAACTTGAATGTTTTCCAGAGAAAACAATAAATTGAGATTTGATCATCTGTATGCATATGTGACCCATGACAAGAATTAAAAAGTACTGGCAGACCTGGTTCCTCTGAATACGCTGGATCACTGAGGTACCTATGCAGTTGTCATCTACAGGCGAGTTAACCTGCATTGCTGAAATAACACATAAGACACATCTAATACAAATAAAAACACAGGGTCAAAAACTCAATTAAAGCCCAAAGACACCCTTCACAATCTTATGGAAAACACATCAGTAAAATAAAGTAGGTCGTAGAAAGTTCACAGGATAGGGCGAATGTTTGTGCTAGTCTGACACAGTGTGTTTACTGATAATCAGCAAAAGAATGGAGAAGCCTTCCTTCTCCATTTGCAAGTCAAATTCTGTGTCGTGGCCTGTGCTGCTCCTGAATTTGAGGAAGTGCAATGTACAACTATACAGTTCCTCCTCATGGTCTCAAACAATGATGGTACACAGTCATGTCTCTGCACTAATTCCAGGCAAACTGAAATATTACAGTGGCAAATTGTGCAAAAAATAAGCAACCCCCCCCCCCCCCCCCCCAAAAAAAAAAAACAAAAACAAAAAAAAAACCCTTCTCCACCCACCTTTTAACTTAGCTTGGACCAAGCTGGCATTCTTCTTTGCCTCATTGTTCAGCAGCTTCAGCTCATCTTTGTATCCTAACAACAACACAACAAGGTAACTTCATAGAGGGAATGATGTCAGCATATTATAACATATATGAGCATATAATATGAATGCAAATTCTGTATATATATCTAAATTTTCACTTGTGTTTTACATTGCTCTGCATAACATCTAGTCAATCTACATATAGAATACCTGTTAACCCTGTATAATCAGGCACAGGTTTGTTTGTCAAAGGCTGTTTTTAATGCTCTGTTTGTCTTTTCAATGTTGTGTTTCCTAAAGGAGATCAGCATCAGCACAACAGTGAAGGCATCAAGTTTCTACTTTTCTTTCATTTGAAAATGTGTTGAGGTCGGGGGGGGGCTTTCAATACAATCTGCACTTGTTAACCACAATGAAGGTGAAGACTCTGTACTTACTCTTGTCTTGGTTTGAAGCAGAGAGGATGGCACCATGTCTTCTTCCTACCTCCTCTGCTTGACAGGAAAGTTTTTCAATGAGGCTTCTCACCTCCCCCACCTACACACACACACACACACACACACACACACACACACACACACACACACACACACACACACACACACACACACACACACACACACACACACACACACACACACACACACACACACACACAGTCGTGTTTTCATCACCTCAGACGACATTACAATGACTTCCATTAATTACCGGGAGTTTTATCTTAACCTTCTCATAAGTGTAAAACTTAACTGAACTTTAAACCAGGTCTGTGCCCTAAAATTAATGATTTACATTAAGAGGAGTTGCTTTCCCCATAAGATGGGGAATACGTGGACCACAGACAAACACACACACTACTGGAAATAAAAACACTAAAACAGAGACAAGCTGTGAGAAAATTACCGTTTTGAAAAATTCCTCCATGTTAACTCTGCTCTCTCCTGCATCACTCATGTCATCCTTCTGCTGCTGCTGCAGTTAAAAAAAACAGGGAGTTCATTAAGCTACTTGAATGCATACTTACTTAAAAGTCCAAGTGTTGCTCCAGATAAACAGTCATATGAACGTTTTAACAGCAGCAATATTCATATCAACTATTTTAAATCACTTTAAAATAGATCACTTTAAATACGCTGCTGCTGCTGCCAGATGCAACACTAGCTGAATGTATTAGCCATTTTCTTTTAGTCCACGACATTAAATTGACTCCAAACACCTGTTGTTGTTGTTGTTAAATCCTACTTCCATAGCCTACTGCCGTTCACCACTCGATTGATTACAACTTCAAATAATATTAAGTAGGATTACATCCTCCTTATTTCTGTTACTTTCGTTATTCACGTTAAACGTTTCGACCTCTACCTGCAGCGTGGGTTGAGCCAAACACACCTGTACAATAAAGAGCGCGAGCACGTAGGCGCGCCCCCGACAAAAGGCGAACAAAGAGCCAGGTCTACTCAAACCATCTGCGTTAAAGTAGAGGCTACACACAGACAGCAATAACAACTGGAACCAAGCTGTTCACACATTTTCCCCTCATGTAGTTCAACAGGTGAGGTGCACCCTGTGTAGTCAACCCGTGTCTGTTTACTGGATGTGGGTTGTATACAATAGGAATATTTGCCTTCCCAAGGGTGGCGCTACAGGCTACCTTCATTTTGACCAAAATGGACCATACAGTGGGGACTGATTAAACGGGTCATACGTAAACTGATAGGCTCAATTTATGCCAAAACCAGGAAAGTTCGGAAACACACACACACACACACACACACACACACACACACACACACACACACACACACACACACACACACACACACACACACACACACACACTATGTGCTTTTTTTTCTCTAATGGCTGAATTGCATAGAAAGATAGATAGATAGATAGATAGATAGATAGATAGATAGATAGATAGATAGATAGATAGATAGATAGATAGATAGAATTAAAAGCTACATTCAAACCAATCAAATATAGCAATATATACAAATATAATAAAATCAATAAAATAGAATAGATAGAAATATCTATAATATACTATTTGCTGAGTATACACCGGTCAGTGATGTTTATAAACTATAATACACTGTACATTACTGCAAGTCAGCTGGATATTAAATGATATGATAGTAAGGTGCATGGTTGTCCATGGATGTTAGAGTTGTCCTAGGGCCCAGCTACTATTTATACTGGCTCTGTCATGTCTAGGACAGTAGAACAGATCTATTTTCAATTTCATGAGTTGTTTTTTTGTTGTTGTTAATGGTTGCAGGCATCTATAATTTACCTCACCTGTGTCTATTGATTGTGAAATCGTGAGTACTCATGCAGAGGAAGGGCATCTTGCCTGATAATATCCAGATGGCAATTTAGAGCACTGTCCTAGTCTCTCTTTTTCATTATTAACTACTTTAAGGATCTAGCATCCAGCTATCAGTGTTATTGCGAGCAGAGCACATTGTATCTTATTTTTTAACCTTTTTTTTAGTAGTACCTGAGCTTTTTCTTGCTATGAAAAATGTAAAGGTCTACTGTGAAAAAGGCCTGGGGCTTTATTCTTGCATTAATAAAGAACTAGCAGGCTTTGGTGTGAGGTGCCTTTTGACATCAGGCCAGAGATAACCTATGAAATACATTTTCCAGCAACTCTGGACTCATTTTCAAATTTTCTTTTGTAAAGCATTGTCCTGACAAATGAATTAAACATGAAACAAAATCAGAAACCCCAGTGTGCTCTTTTCAACAAGGTCAAGGATATTTACTGAACTATATTCATTAACACATGTACCAGTGCCAAACCAAGCTGCAGGATCCCTGCCAGCCCCCATTTATGTGGGTTATTGTAAACATTCAAGACAATAGTCTTACTTCTCTTCTGTTGCCTGAGCCTTAACTGCAAACTTCAAGCCTACTGTATAGCACAGTTTGTGCAGCTTCACAGCACCATGGCTGCCTGCATGTTCTGACTTATGACAAATGGAGACCTCAAACTGATCTTCAGTGTAGTTAAGAAATAAATTGCTCAAGCAGTCACACATTTTTCTTGCCCAATTCAAAGTCATTACATTCTTTTAAAAGCCCACGTGCATTAAAATCCCCATTATGCACTATATGCCAACTTCCCTACATGTCCAACAGGCCCTTTGTCACAGCAGGGTGATGGAAAAAGCTGCACCCAATAAAATACAGAGAAAAAAAACCCCACAAGACATTTGAATCTGATGCACCAGTTTTGAAGTGAAAAGCCGTAAATGTAACTGTTTCTCTGATAGTGTCTCACCTGCTTGCTGCAGTGTCTGCCTCTGTAAAACAGTCTTCTCCTGTCTCTTCACAAAGGTGAAAGGGCCTCTATGCTTGGGGAAGTGGGAGGATCACTACATCTGCCACCTCAGACAAAGAACCTGCAGAGAAATAAATAACAGATCTCTCAGAGGCCTATAAGCCAGCCTTTTTTACGTGAGTGACACACAAAACGAAAAGCTTCTGTCTCTAATCAGAAGTGCTGGTTTTCATACAATGCAGTGAATACTTGTGGGTATTGAAGTGCCTTTCAGTTACTTGGTGCACAGTAGAATATAAAGAATGTTTTCCATCATTATACCAGTGGTCATGAGAGGAGATTAACATGTTGTTTCTTTAAAATATATGCTGTGAATGTAAATTACCTATTATGCTACTAACATACCTATACCTATATTTCCAAAATCGGTTGTTTTGATTTTGATTAGTAAGTTAAATAACCACTTACTTTAGTTTCGAAGTATCACAATCTCATTCTCTCAATGAATGCTGCAAATTTTACTCATATCTCAAGTCATATCTCAGAAGAATCCTGAAAGCAGATGGATGCTCACAGTTATCAGGGTGTGGCAGGATGTTTGCTCACTAACTGGCATGCAATAACCTTGCTGTCAACCACCTGTTCAAAGTTAGCCCTTCAGTTTGTTATCACCCTGTATATATAAATATAAGACTAGTTGGACCAAATGTAGAGAAGGTTATGTAGTGTTCATATACAGCAGAATATGCCCAGAAACATATCAGATTTCTGACTCTGTGGCACTTCAGCAGGGTGAAGACTTGCCCTCACAGAGGCTCAAACACAAGCATTTAACAGGTAAAACAACCCTGCACCCATGTGCTGCTCTTCAGACTCCTCTTCAGTTTTATAAATGTATTATTTATTTAAGAGAGACCTGGAAACATATTTATACATCCCTTCTGGTATCCCTGGGATCTAATATAGTTTCAATATTAATGCAGTTGTTTTTCATCACTAAATGCATTTCTTTCTTTCTACCACTAGAGGTAGCTTCAACATTAAAAGCTGAGTATAGCAATTTTCTCTTTTCTGTCTGGCCTTAAAAGTATGATAATCTATACCTGAATCAGCATTTCACTATCATGCAATTGATTTAGCCCCTAGGTTTTCTAAGAAATCCAATAATGAATAACTAATATTTACTTGACAACAGAAAGATTTTGTGCTATTTCAATAGACTAAGTAGAGTCTGCAGCAGCCTATCCATTGGCAGCAAGTAAGGAGGTGGTTTTCTCAATTTCTGAGTCAGCAAATATGGTATTTTTGTGTGAGTATTATATTGATTTTATACAGTGGTGGTCATACAACACTACACATGCTACAATTGTCCTTAAGGAGGAGGACAACCAGGAATAAACTACATAAACAAGGGGGTGTCATAAATTGGTTTTCCATGGTTGCCCACTATACACATTCTCCTGCAGTCCCTGGACAGGCAACACCTGCAGTGCCTTGCATGGATAATTCTGTTGTTTTTGGCTTGTGTCCTGTCCAGACAATAATGAGCAGCTAATTACTTATTAGCAGTCTGTCCAGTCTATACTAAAGCTAAAACTGATGTAGCAGCCAGCTCTTTCTGCCAGCATTCTTGTCACGCATTCACATACAAAACAATATCTGCGGGATACTAGTGATGGAGCTTAAGATGTTGTAACATGCCATTGTAATGCAGAGGTTGATCGGACTCCTTTACAGACACAACCTGTAGAAGCGTCACTGTGAATTAGCTCAGTTGCCGCAGTGGTTGTCTGCAGGGACTGAGAATTGTTAAAGTGTGTAACAATATATCGTTATATATGAATACTGATGGTATACTGGACTGGACTATCTTTTACTTTTAAAGTGTCCTCAGATTTTTTTACAACTACATTATGATCTGTTACCATGTGTTATAAGCCATTCATTAAGTGTTAATATGCTGATTATAATTGCCACATATGTTGAGTTTGAAATAAAGTGTTGCAAATAAAATAAAAAAAGAAAACCATGAACTTTCATGAACAGTTGCCAGCAGCTGCCCTAAAAGGCATTTAACCCCTAAAACTGGGAGTTTTGTTGCCATGAGTAGTACAGACCTAAACTTTTTCCTGCTAAGTTTTCAATGTAAATCAATAATACATGCTTGCTGGCAGACTCAGCAGTGCTTAGCAGTGATTTTGCGGACTGGTACACCCAGGAGTAGGCAGCTGGGAAGCAATTTTGCTACATCGCTGCTGATGAGTCCCTTGTGACACAGCGGTAGGACACAAGTGGGGTGAAAGTCCAGCTGTAATATGTGTGAGGCTTCTATTCCGTGTAATCCTGTCAAAACACACATGACTCAAATTAAAATATGTGCATTACAAGAAGGTTTGAGTGCCTCAGCATTAACATATACTGGATTATGTATGGGATAATAAATGTAGAAGTCAAGGTAGACAGGTTGTAATGATATCCATGTATTTATGCCATCTATTTATGCCATCTATCCATCTCTCTCTCATTCACACACACACACACACATGCACACAAACATACATCATTTAATATATCCACACCTCCTCCGCTGATAGTACTCCTGACACCTACCACCTCCTGCCTCCTTTTTTACAATTTTAAATGATAAATTGTATTATCTATGTAAATGCCATCACAAGACGTATGTGGTGCTTTTGTCCATGGCAGGAGTTAACTGTACAGGGAACGTAAGCCACTATACATTAACCACCTAATTAACCAGGCAAGCAATGCAAGCCAGCTTAATAGTGTTTTCATTTCATGATTAAAAGCTGGATCTGATATAATCATGTAATTCTCGGTGGGTGGAGGACAGCACTAACAGTGCCAGGGCGAAAAGTCTATGCTTGTCTTCTAGGAGTAAATATAATAAATCAGGAATGCCCAGAGTATTCCAGAGTTGCTTGTGATAAGGTGGTGTAATATATGTTTATGCTTTATCCACTTTATCTCTTGTCTACTTCTGCTTCAGTTATTGACTTCCTATATTTCTCAGAATGACCTCTGGCATCTAAGCAAACTTGCCCAAAGAGGGGAGCGACATTATCCAGCTGAGATAAAGCATGTTATGCCCCTTAACACAACCTTTTACAGCTGCAATGTATTATGGAGGGAGAATTGGATAAATCTGCTTCCTTTATAATGGATTTCTCACTGTGTGATCGTTAAATGTCAGCAAGGAAAACATGAAACAAGGTATCTCTATTAGAAATTATCCAACCAAATAACAACTGGAATATATGGTAATTTTTTTTTGGTCTGGTAATTTTCTCTGATTAGGTCCAAAAATAAATGAACACATCCAGTATGTTTTTTAACCACAGCCAGTATAATAAGCAGTTTGTTCCTGTTGAATTTAGTCACTTATGTTTTATTAACAGGTTATCAGTCACATCATATGAGCTTTTTAATTAACCATAAATTATTCTTTCATACATTAATTAATTAATCAGTAGTAATTAATTATTTTTATAGTCATTACACTGACTTTCATCTTGACTTTGCCTATTAGGAAAATTTGAGAAAAACATTTTTGGGTAAATGTGGGAGGGAGAGAGGAGGGAAATGTGTTCTCTGAACAAATTTCTAGAGATAATTGCTGTATCCCGTCTTACACATTCAGCACAGTAGATTCTCCAATTAGCCCAGTCTAGTAACATGTTTGGAGGCAGTATTCACTTAACAGAACCAATATAGTGAACTGTTTTTTTCTTTTTCTTTCACACACTCGGTTACTAGTGCTGTACAAGTTACTTGAAAAATGTAGTAAAATACTCAGTACATATTAGTCATCCAAAAAGTAATTGCATTACCTTTACTGCTAATTCACTGAAGTACGCTAATTACTTATGTATTAGGCTACTTGCTAAATGTGGAGGGGTTTGCCACCTTTAAAAACATTAACAGGAGGGAGACACATTACTAGGATTCCCATTGTTATGCTTTTGGTAGAAACTAACTGCCTATCCATACCTCCAGCCTTTGTGGATAAGCTAAAAAACATGTCCTGGACACACTACTATAAATCACACTGCTTTTCTTGCCAAGACCCGCCCTCCTGCTTCTGATTGGCTGGTATATGATGCCTTCATTGCTTGGGTTGGTGCATAAGAGAGATTGGTTAGGGTTAGGGTAAGAATATCAGGGTAAGCCTATCAGAGGTGCTCAAAAGCAGATGAAAGTGGGTCTTGCCAAAAAAGCATTGGGATCCATAATAATGGGTCCTATACCAGTTTTTCTACTGAACAAATTGATGACAGGACAGCAAGCCAGACATTCCCCAAATGGTTGAGGGAACTGAGTTTTTCTGTTATTACTAACTGATATTATAGTGACTCAAAACAGAAAACGGAGTCACTGAGAGGCTAAGTGAGGGAGCATTGCACTGCTGACTCGCTACATAAACAACAGAGCCATTTCCGTGTTTTCCGACTGAGTGTGTATTTATTTCCAACGTCAACAAACAGACAAACAAGGCAAGGCACGGCAAGATGTTCAGGTACTCAGTTTGTAGTTAGATTAAGCGGTCAACAAAAAATACGCTCTCCCTGCTCACCCCCTCTCCATGCCGCCGCCGCGGTAAACAGGTGAATATATGCCCATTCATTCAATCACTCAATCACTGCTCCATGACCACACCCCCCCGTGACGTGCATGAAAGGTGCAAAACTGACAGCTGAGGCCAAACACAAACACAAACCCGACTATCCCAGCATATGGCACCAACAGATATAATAACTGAATTATAAATTGTAATCCTTTACCTTAAAAGGGGGCTACTTGCACAACAACAGGAAAAATGATAATCTCTGTGTGAAAAGCTCATTCAATTCTAACACATGCATTTTAAAACATTTTGTTATGAGAAAAAATGTCCAGCTGCCCCACACTTCACTGTCCAGTCATCAAACTGAATATTGCCTAAAAGCAGGGTACTGTAATTTTGATGGGTGCATGCTGTGTTGGAGAATCACGAGCATGCTTCATTTCACTGCACATCCATTATCACTGGATGGCATACAGTAAACAAAACTAAACAAAAGCTTTGATTGCTCTTAATGCTTAACAGATCTACGCTTGGGAGTCCTTCAGAGGAGCACAACAATGTTCATTAACTTCTGTCACTCTTGTAATTGTGTGGTTTGTGGATTAAATTGCGGGCATGGCAGGGCACAAAAATCACTGACACGCAGGAGATTGAGGTTGCATAGACACACAACTGGACACGCACATGCAAGTTTGAAGTTATTGTTCTGGACACGTGGGGAAAAAAAGTTGACTCTAGACTCTAGAAACAGTGACTTCCGTTTAACCCAAAATATATATAATTCCTTCAGGCCAACTCCATCACCTCATGCAGATAGACATAAACCAGCAGCTCCTCTCTCAAGATTCTTCTCACCTCAACTGAAGACCTCTTCAAGCTGAATAGAAAGCACTGCTGCTCATTAAGCCAAGATCCATTTTAGGATCAGTTTGATTCAGAGACAGCAAAGTCCTCACAGCTGAAAAAGGGAAATTACTCTGTGATCCTACTTATGCAGTTTACATGAGGTTTCTGACGACCACTTATTCTAAAAATATGCATAATGAAGTCTAAGGTGTAGTCATTACTCATTTCCTGTTAAAGGAGATATACAGTCTAGATTACAAAAGCAAGGCCACCTCACAAGGTCTCTGTATTTGCTCTGTGAATGTGACGTGAATGTCAAATGAGCTACAAATATACACTCAAGTCTACCCTGTGTTGCTGTGTATGGATAAATAAGTAAAATGTTATATTGGCCTGAATTTCCTAGCGAAGCTCGTGGGAAAAGGCAGATAGATATCAACAGCCATATCGTTACCTTTTATAACAGGCTGTCAGCACCATTTATGTAAATGCGCCATGATTTCATCCTTAGAACAAAACTGCTTAAAATGTTGAGCTTTCATTTTTGTTTCAGCAGGACAATGAAGCTTTTCTTCCATCCATGTTGACTGTGAAAAGATCTCATACAGTAACGTATCAAAATGTATTGTGGTTGAAGGCTTCAAATGAAGAATAGCACCAAAACAAAGCTAGAGGAGGATGGAAATGAAGGAAATGAAGAGGAATTGCCCACCCTGAATTATTTTACACCACAAGGCTACAAATGTCAAAATGTGACTGTCTTGCACCAGCGCTACTCTGATTAGTTTACACAAGAAAAACCACTGACCAAGACATCATGAAAGACAAGAATATGATGAATATCAGTGTGATCGATTGTTTTTGGGATCCTCCTCGAGTTGCAAACATTCTATTCTGAGTGTACAGCAATGCTGGTGTGATAGACTGACACACTAGAGAGATTTAAGCTTTAGAATATCTTAGAGGATACCTTAACCTTTGTGTGGTCTTCATGTTTTTGTTACTCATCCAATGTTTGTGGTTCTGGTAGACCATTATTAAATATTATATTAAAACAATACAGACACAATAATTATGTATACATACTTTGCGGATGTTGAGTTTATCTCAAAAACAAGCACAGCATATATGGTTAATATTTGCCATTTACCTCTGCTAGATCATATTTATCGATAAAAAAGTGCTGATGTTTTTTGTTAATCATAATCAAGACATGGGTGGAATAAATGTTTGTCTTGTTATGTTTATCTTGAACAAATATAAATGAAACAAGGTTATCACTATTGATGTTCATTGCTTTGAACTGAACAAAGTGGAAAGGAAAAAAAATGACAGTATTTTATAGAAATGATAAATGAACCCCATGGAACATATTCATGACACTCTACACAATACATTATTTTATTGTGTCTGTGTTGTACACACAAACACACACACACGCACACATGCACACACACACACACACACACACACACACACACACACACACACACACACACACACACACACACACACACACACACACACACACACACACACACACACACACACACACACACACACACACACACACACACACACACACACACACACACACACACACACACACAAGGATAAAATATGGCTGTGATAGCATCTCTGGCAGGCCTCAGTCTGCTTCCCTATTTGGGCATGTTCTAACTGCTTTCATCGACTGATTTAAATCTACTTCGAAGTATAAAAGTTTCATTATTCTCCTGCCGCTTGATCTTTTCTGCTGAGTATTTTCCCTGTGCAAAAAAATAACTCCTCCTCATTATGGATCAGGCTAAAGTTTCAATCTGGGATGCCATTCAATGGAATAAAGTTGAAATGATGTGTCATTTTGACTCAAATTGAGACCATCCAAACTGGTCTCATCAGCATTCAGGGATCTTGATGTTCACCGTGTGAGCAAGTCCCAGAGCTCCAACACAGACAGAGCTCTAATACAGATAACACTGATGGCTTGACATAACATGTGCAAACACTCAAAAACTCTAAAATGCCTGAAGGATACATTTGATGATGCTGAGAGAAAAAGTCAGTCATCCAACCTTCATTTCATTCCTGAAAAAAGTGAAGGAAGAGTCACGATTATGATTTGAACAAGCTGATCCCACACTGTGTTGGCAAGGAAAACTTTCCCTCTGTGCTTGTCATCGAAAGAGCTTACTGCTCTCCCACCTGCAGCTCCAGCACTAGATCTACTCTTAGACCCATCTTGGTCAACTTATTATATTTCCAGGACAAAGTGAGGATATTGCATCTGGCCAGGGAGAGAAGGGAGCCCACCTCTGGTTGATCAAGTCCATTTTTATCCCCACATAAGTGCTTCATCAAGAAATCTTGGTAATTTGATGCTGTCAAAACTCCATGCCACTGATATCAAATACTCTCTCCTGTATCCTTGTATGCTGAGAAAGACAAATGGCTACATAGTGAAATCACTGATGACAAAACTAATAATTTTGTTCTGTATAGAGTTGATAAGGCATATAACAGAGGTGATGTGGCCACATATATTGCTGTTTCTAATGTAGAGCCAGTTCATTTTGAATTTCTTTTCACTAACATTATTCTTTATGATAACACACATTTAACTGTTCCAACATTTATAGGCATCCCTCTGCTCCAACTGACTCTGCAAAGTATATTTGGTCAACTATTAATTCTCTTGAAAGGCATAATTAAATTATTATCTCAGGTGACTTCAATAGTAACTGGCTTGATTGCTCTTCCTCCAATGATAGAAGTTGATTTGGTGGTGCAAACCTCACTTGGTTAATTAATGAATCTAGTAGAGTGGATTATTGGTCTTCATCTGTGTTGGATTGGATACGTGTAACTAATACTGAAAGCATAATTAAATCTGGTGTTATGCCAGATGCTTTAGATTGATCAGTCTGTTATATTTTGTGTCCGGAAGATTGAAGTTCCAAGACAATGCAGGACTATTAATTTAGATTGTATTATTCAATCCTTAATTGCTATTAACACATTCTGCGATGTGCAAGCAAAAACCAAAAGCTGACGGAGCTGTGCAAAACCAAAACACAGCTGAACAAAACAGACTGGCAGATCAGGGGTCCGTTCTGCACTTATTGTCGAACACCTGAATTGATTGAGTCTAACAAATGAGATCAGCCTAAAGCGGTTCCATAAAGGTCGATCCACGTACATGCAATCAAACTAATTCAAGACAGGCTCAAGTATTCAGACTAATTGTGTCTGCACGACATTCACATGCAGCCCATGACGTCGAACACAGATCAAACGGATTCACAATGACACAATCCACCACAAAAGAGCCACAGAGCAGCAGCAGTCTCCAGCACACATTTCTGCTGAAGACATATGAAGAATTTAAACATATGATCACAAAAAACATTAAATAAAATCCAAGAGAAAGGCTGGCAGGAAATTGCTGATCGATTGAAATGGTCTGATCTGTCTCTGAAAGTGTGCACTTGTTGCAGTGCCCTGCGTACTATGGCAGCTCTGTCATGTACAAGCTCCTCAATCAAGGGACATGCCTTCACAAACAGAGAATCAGCACATGGGTCGAGGTTGTTATATAAACTGGACCTTAATCAATTAACAGATAAAGGGAAATGCCGAGACATGCATCCACTAAACACGTTTTAGTTGACTTTTTAGACATTATTTTAAATGTACTAATCAATAACCAATACCTTTTAAAACAGCGCTTCCTACCAGACAACAAGGAACAGGTAGCATAACATAGAGCAGGCTGGGAGTTGGTAGGCTGGGGAAGACATTGGGAGTAGAGCAGGGCTAATGAGGAAGATACAGGGCAGGTGTGAAGAGGAGCATATGAGTACAGGAGGAGTGTAGAAACAAACAAAGCCAACACCAGCAAACCAAAACTCAGAAAACACAACACCTCTCACTATGAATCCAGTGTAAATCAAACTGTCCCCAAAATACAACACCACAAGCTAACCAAGACTTCAAGAAAGTCATCAAAAAGTTCAATTACAAAAAAACAAGCAAAACCAAAAGACCCAGAGGACTAGGCAACATAAGTGTAACAAAGTAAAACCAAATACGGTTGTTGTATTGGACCTTTGTGATGAAAAAAGAGCTGAGTCTGAAGGCAAATATATTATATATTATTACATTATAAATCAATAATTCCAATAATAATTCCAAAGTTTGATTTTAACTTTGTCCAGATTTTGGATTGACTCTCCTTTAAGCCCTACATTGATTTTATTTTAAAAATAACTTATGGTTGTCTGAGTTCACTTTATCGCTCCATTAATTACATTTCAAGTCAGTAAAAGAATAATTCCTCAGTTAATACTACTATTGATTATCCTGACATCATCGTAAAATAGCTCTGACACTTATCTTCACTTATCTTAGGCCCCTTAATATTGTATATAATTGTTTATGTAGAAGTTTTGAGGTGTCCATACAGAGCTCACCATTGTTTCATGTATAAATCAGTTAGGTGGTTGCAGCCTACCCCTGTCACTGGGTTCAGTTTATCTTCTAATGTTTTTACTTTCTGACCCTCCTATTTGAGACAGTGTTTGATGACATGTAGATCATAATATTCACTCAGGCATATGCAGGATTTTCAAAGAAGCAGGTTGTTCCAATACAAAGCTCCATCCAACTGAAATAATCTTCCTCTTTTTATGAGACAGATTACCTCTTTCTGCTGGTTCAGAGCATCTTTATTTTCTCATCTTAAAACAACCTGTTTATGCTTCTGATTTGCTTGTACAAACTGACTCAATTACTCTTGATTCTGATGTAATTGATCTATTTTCTGGGTCATTTTTCATTTTCATTTTTTCTTTAGAACAGCTGAGTGCTGGTGTGTGGGTGGAAGAGGGTAAGCAAGCTGTCTGTATCTATGCATTTGTAATGTATGCTTGTTATGTAATGCTGTTTATGTGTGTGTGTGTGTGTGTATGTATGTATGTATGTATGTGTTTTATAATGTTGGTGCTTATAGGCCCCCCTTGAAAACGAGATGCTGAATTCATATATAATTACAGTAGGAGAGTCAGACACATATGCAATAACATCACTCACACTTACCAAGGTACTGCAGTTGGTGGTTCTATGGATAAAGTGGAGGGGGCAACAGCAACAGCATCCTCCTTCTGAATCCTCCACACACACTCTACACTCTGGATTTGAGGTTTTATCAATGCCTTGCCCAGCTCCTCTGTTCTAATCTGGGTTCAAAACAATCCAGATGAAAAGTGTTATATGCCAAGATGTTGAAAAATATCAACCATGACCAGCGTAGGGTTCTTTGTTCTTTCATTTGGTTAAGATGGTATATACTGCTTGAAGGGACAGCTGCCTCTAAATGGCATAAGCTGCTCATCAACAGTAACACTTGGCCCAGGGTTGTAAAGTAGTGGAAGGCGATCAACCCAAATGTCCCAAACTGACCTGATGGCAGGTAGCTTGTCTTTCTACTCCTGAACCGGTCTGGTGTCTCAGTTAGCAAAGTGGCAACTCCTGGAAATAATGTGGAAGTTTTCCAGAGAAAAATGTGTCCACCAGTCTCTGCAGCACACACAGATTCTGTCAATTCCCCACTGGATCTGAAAACACCAGCCAGGATAAGAACCTCAAAGTAAGCATGTAAATGGGTTTGGTCCATCTTCTTCCACCTCTCCCAAAAAACACGGCTTCCTTCCAAATAAGCACAGTCAAGAATTATTTTCTGGATGGGATGAAAAGTTCAAATGAAGATAGAGTATGAATGAACATCTTTGCATGCATGCTCTATGGGCTGAGCATGCACAATAGGCATTCATCCAGCCAGTGTTGGAATGTTGCCACCGACACCAGATTTAAAAAGTCTATATACTGTAAAATAAAGAGATTTACCTGGCAGTGATACACTTCATCAGCATTGTATAAACTCACTTCAATGTAATCAACCTTCATTTATCTGTAAAGGTTTCACGCAGTGGGTTTAACATAATCCTACACTGTAAAAATATTGCTGCCACAATATGACTGTATAAACAGATTTATGTCCCACAATGTGAGGCATATATGGACCACACATTAACAGCAGGCCCGGGTTGTAGGAAAACAGAATGAAGGTACACAGCAAAGCCTTTTCTTTAATTTTTACCATGTTTACTTGTTTTCGTCTACAGTTCCCACATGTTCAACCCAAAGAACACATGTGTAATATAACTGTGTAAGAGGATGCATAGTGTGCAATCAATGAAAATGAGCCAAAGCCAATGTGTCTCAAGTTGACAAAATAATTCATGCCGTCATTTTTCTTTTAGTAAACACTGAAAACAGATCTAATAGAATACCACACAGTAGGGTTAAATGTCAGAGGAAAAGCATCTCTGATTATAAATCATGCTGCTCTTGATGGATATTTGACAATCTCAGGTTCCAGAGAATTTCTACCAAGCAGATAGCCTCATATCTGTGCTCACCCATAGAGCATGACTGATCTTTTTTCCAGTCGCTCTAGGAAAAATGGCTGACTTTAAGCACTCTCGTTTTCATTTGAGGCAAATTATTACAGTAAGCCATGAACTGTGGCTCAAGGCTCCTCCAGTATTCAAGACTGACTGACATTGACAAGGCAGGTTCCCAGCAGATGAACCTCATCGACATCTAGAGGCATCACTGATCACAACCATGACACGATTGAGAAGGGAGTAAAAAAGGGAGTAATGTTTTTTTGCAAAAAGGTATAAAAAACTGGCAATGATAAATGGAGGTGGATGGAAGCCTGAAATAAAGAACAGGGGTGCTGGAACATGCAATGTATGATTTTCCTTCAAAAGGAGATGATGACAGCTGTAATATTTTAAGGAAAGTCAGTAAACACATTAAATATATCGTACAATACCAGTTTAAAGTAAATATGTTTTGATTTGATTTTGACCAGTAGTTCATTAGGGAAAAAATTGATATTCAGGGAATTCAAAGATGTTCAGTTTAACTCTTGGTGGAGGGAAGACCTGAACTCTAGATGGCAGTCTTGTGCTCCTCTTGATGTAAAGCAGCTCTATTTTCTGCCAGTAAGTGTACCAAAACTGAAATTTAACCCAACAGTAATTACTGTGATTACAATTGTTTGCTTTCGTTACGTGATGCTGATTGAAACAGTTTGCCTCACTTTCAAAAAACCCATCAGGCACTTATTGTCTTCAGGGTTAAACATCACTCCAAGAGCTTTCTGTGGAATGCTAAACATGTTGGATCAGTTCAGTCTGAATGCAGTCTAGTAAGTTGGCTGTATCTTGGATTACCGTCAAAGCAGCTAGCCTTACATAGCTGTATGGCCAAAAAAGAAAATCCAAAGTGATACTTTACTGAAAAGGTACTTCAGATGGAACTGATTTTGGTTTCCATCCCCCTCGCTGTTATTTCCTCTTGGCAAGGATTATGCTGTAATTTTGCTTCATGATACTAACCCATATCTAGCTCCCCCACTTTTTTTGGCTTGGGTACTCCTTAAAATTAAGTAATATCTACTGTACAGTACAGTATGACTGTACTGTATGTGTCAGCTGTGAGCAGTACAACGGAATCATTATTGATTTTCAATTAAATAAAGTATGAATATCACTTTATCGGTAATGTTTGTAATGTATGAGTGTGTGTGTAAATGGAAGATGAAACAAAAATATAAATAACCAAACAAACCCAGCAACTCAAACAGGAAAGAGAGAGAGTGAACACTCCAAGCTCTATTTATAAAGGAGCATTCACACCCATTCAGGTGTTGACCATCTCTCCTGATGAGCCACTTCCCAGATCCCTTACAACCAATAACAAATTAGGTCAGAGGCCAGGAACCTGTCACAACATGAAAATGCTTTCTAGTCTGATGTCCCTATCAGTAGTTAAATCGATTAAAATCCGATGTATTGTTGACCAATCCATCCATTAGGAATGAGACATACTCCCACTGTGGAATAGCAGTGACTATCTAGTCAATGACACATCAATAGCCTACTAGTCACTAAAACAAAGTGCGGGGGATCTTCCTGTGATTTGGAGGCTGTCAGTGTAGTGCTAGTGCTAGCGCCATATAATGAATTGGCCAATGCCATTTATTGTATAATGCTTGCTGTCTCCAACTGGAGGGAGCAGCATGAATGGGCCTGACACCCCTCCATAGACAGGTTCACGACAGGCATTACGCCTGTTTCTGGACCTCTCCCCAATCATGATCTGGATGTCAGGGCTGAACAGGAACTCAGTGGAGAGTGGCACAATTATAAGTAGGCACTGCTCCTGCTCTCTCAGGGTGGACAGACCAAGCTAGAGGTGCCTGTATCCCACCTGAGCCTGGTGTGGCCAACGTCGATGGCAAATGAATGGCACATGCGGAGGAGTGCAGCCACCTATAATCTGCACCTACGCTATCTCTGGCACTGTCAGCTGGGTCCTCTGGCTGAGTCAGTCCAAAGATACTGTCAAGAAAGCCATGTTGTTAGCCAGGCCATGGAGGGCCATACCAACAGAAGTTAAAAAAAGTTGCTGTTACTGTGTTCCTCTCGGACAGGAGCAACAGCATACACCTTTATTCTTCTGCAACACCAGATGGTGAAACAAAGCTTACAGATGACCTGTTTAACTCATTAAAAAGGGAAACAAGCCATGCTAGTGCTGGGGTTTTATATTGGTAGGATCTTATGCAGTTGCTACCTCCTGATTAGGCGGGGAGTGCAAAAGTCTCTCTCAGGTGCTGAGGTGAAGCGTTGTTGGATTAGAGTGCAGAGACCATACAAATTAAGATATTTTTTAAAATAATCCTGTCATTTTTCCTGGGAAAACAGTCTCAACCAGTGCCAATGCATTTCTACTGAGTGGACAGGCTCTGTGCTAAAACACACAGCATAAATGATCTCATTCTGAGTTGCTATTGGATAAACTGCTGCCTTTTAAGGGCAGTCCTTGTTTTCCTCTGTGGGAAATAATTTTATATGATTATCGTACAGTAAGTCAAGGCTCCTATGGAGACTGTCTGACATTGACAAGGTAAGTCCTCAGCAGATTGACAAGGTAAGTCCTCGGCAGATGAACCTCATTGACTTTGTTGCACTATAATATTGTCCTGTCATAATTACTACAGCCACTAGAGGACTTTGTCTCTTGGATGTAAACCTATGTTGTTTTGGGGCACTGAAACAACTGATTCTGACATTTTATAGAGAGGACAGTCTTATTATGCATTTCGCCCACAGCAAAATGACAGATGCAAAAGACAGAACCAGAAAGGGAATTCATTTTGGGGAGACAGGAATACATAAACAGAGGAAGGTGCATTTCACTGAATCCCTTTAAACAGCACAGCTGAAGATGTGAAGTGCACAGAAGAATATCACTGAAATGTCTCAATGTCTTCCCACCCACTCATGGCAGTTTGCACACCTCCTATGTCTTGTGCAAATGTGGTTTCTGCATTTGTCATTCTTCACCACACATGTCCCTCTGATAAATGGTAAGGGTGGGAAGGAGGGTAAGTGAAGATAAAGCAGAATACCACTCATTTGTATTCTTTTCATCCAAACATGCAGTTCTTATAGAGAAGAGAATTTAAAAATTACTTACTTACTTTCGGTATGTAAAGGAGCATTCTGGAGCCATTGCTTTCACAATCTAGGGAAAAGTTTGGTGAGTTTGAAGAATAATGCCATTTTAAAAAATATTAACCTCTAAGGCCTTTGGACCAGGACAGACGTCTAAGAGGTAAATGCAGGAATACAAGTATTGGTGCTGATGATCTGTTTTATTTATGAGAACTTAAACTTTACTCTTAATCTACTGGAATCAGCAATTGAAGACTAATTTGGACAGTCTATCTCACTTAATAGAAAGAGCCATACTACTCCCTGTGCCTAATGGCCTGGAGCTACCAGGCTAAGAGCAGAGGAACTATAAAACATACTAATTAAGTAATGTGCCTTTTCCTAAATGAAAACCCTGTAAACACAATTTGCATGGTGACTCCTTGGCTGCTGACCACATTCCAATCCATAATAATGCTGCCATCCCATTAACCTCAGTATACAGTTGAGACCAGCTTTAACACAGCTTTGCATTCATTTGTGTTGTAGATTAGCATGCTACATTTGTTTTTTGTATGTATCTTGTTGTGTTTTAGGGATTATGTATTGAAGAGGTGCCTAAAGGCAAATCTTAATCAGAACAAGGGATAATCATATTTAAAAGTGAGTTGGCTGAGTTTTTTCTACTTTCAATAACATATATGCACATAAACACATAAGATTTTTATAGTGAATTATGTATTATTAGATTCTTTTTGAGGAAATATGTTTGGATTTATATTGGTATAGTGTTTCATCATTTATTTTACCCACAGGAGCCTGTGAAACTGAATGATGTGAAGTGAACATGCAAATGCGGATTGTGTCTAGACCAGGACAAAGATTAAAAACGACTCTGTGTGAGTCACAAATTGATGCACACAGCGTCTGAAGAGTAATTCACTGGTGGAGCAACATCAGATGAATAAAGATTGGTGAAAGGAGATCAGATTTAACATGAGAACTGAAAAGAAAATGTCTTCTTTTACAGAAATGATTTCGGAGTGTCTATTTGCACCCCTGGTACAAATAGCCTCGGCTACACAGCTGAGCTATTTGCACCCTAGACGTATAACAACGTGAAAACATGGCGACATTTATCTTCCACGCCAGCAGAAAAGGGCGAATTTAGAAAGGTTTCATCTCTAATGTTTGTTCTAAAGACATTTCTGGCGGGAAAGTTGTATTATATTTTCATAATCTTTCCTCAGTGAATGCATACAAGCATCAGTTTGTCAGTTAGAAATAATTTGTTGCCAATATCTATCTTCCGTAATAGCAAACATATTGGGCTGTCACGTCATTACATAGAACCGAAGCGGTGGCGTAATGGGCAACGTGTTCGTCATTAGTACAGGGGACTCAGGTTCGAGTCTTTGCATACATTGATATTTGCACCAAGACGGGTGCAAATAGAATACTTTGCTATATATACCAGGGTACAAATAGCATCCACTTCTAATTGACTAGGGTGCAAATAGCATTCATTGATATTTTCATCAGGGGTGCAAATAGCCTTTGCCAAATGATTTTTGTCAGGTGTCAACAAATTTCAAAGTGATATATCAACATCAGTTAAGACACAGCTTTAGCCCTAGGTGTAGCTGATAATAAATTTCTTTTATTCTGGATCAAATTCAAAGCCTTTAAGTCTGTTTTGAAGAACATACTTTAGGGAGAAAGTAGATGCCATATTGAACCCACTGGATCCTGATTGATACACTGAAGATTTTTATTTACAAAACTTGATTAAGAAAAATGCCCCAACTATTTTTGTTTGTAGTTCAGAATATCCAGATTTTAAATCATTTATATTTGACCTACAAATGTTTTGCAGGTAATTCACACTCAAATACAGGAAAGTGGTTGAATGTTTTAAAAAGTCTTATTGTTGTGCTCCTATGCAAATTTAGCTTGGCTTTTGTTCTTTTTTTATATAGGGGGCGTTAGGGAGCTGAAACACTTCAGATGTAAGATGGCAAAGAAAAATGTTGATTTGCTGGAAAGGCTAAACATCAAACCTGTAATATTCAGGGTGTGAGGTGGAGTGGAGTAGAATTAAAGCCAGTGAGACTCTTCGCTGACTTCAGAGCAAACCAGCTTTGTTGAGTGACGGTACTTTGAACATGTTTACAATCCAATTTGCTTGCAGTCTTTCTCTTTGAGTCAGAGAAAATGTCAGCTGAATTCAAATAATGAAGGTAAAGGCAGAAGAGGCAGCTCTTGTCTTTGGGTGAATAGGCTTCCAGGGAGTATGAGTGCATATGGGAAGATAGCCATGTGGCACAGGGACACACACAAACTGGGACTTCAAACCTCAAACTATTGAGTGTCAGTACAAACTATGAAATAAATATGTACACAGTTAACTAAACTGTCAATACATCCATGTGCCGAAAGTTGGTTAGAATGTTATACTGGAGCAAAACCTAAATCAGACAAAGTTTAACATGTCATCTGCAGATAAACTGTGTATTTGAATGCGATGGCAGCTGGTGATTACTTACCTGGATTGGGCTACAGGCACTGAGGACTTCTGCTGACACACTAGCAATATTTGAAATATGGTTTAATTAACTTTGACTTAGACTAAGGCTGTTACGTTTACCTAGCAACTGAATCAAAAAAGCAAACACAACCCAACCAACAGCTTATCTACTTCATCTTTTCTCATCAAGCAGAATGATCCACTTGAAAACAAAACAAACCTTGTACTTGGGTAAAAAAGTTTAAAATTAAAATTAAATTCAATATGAATCACTTATGAATCTCATTGTACTGATTAGATGGAGGCAGGATCTGGAGTAAGCTAGAATTAGTGAGTATTATACTGGGGGGAGGAGAATACAAAATAGATTTTTGTGGTTAATTTTCTACTGTATTATTTCATTATAAGTAATATCAAAATGCTATAAAATAAAAAATGAATTAGCTCATTTCCAACGTTTGATTATAATTTAAATAATTTGCTTGCTGATTCTGAATAAAGCTTTGTGGCTGGTGGGGTACCACCACTGAGTGACAACTTTCAGCTTCAGTCATTATGCAAGTTATTAACAACTTTGGTTGCTTTAAAGTTTTTAAAATAATCATACATAGATTTTAGATCTCAGATAAAGGAAATAAAAGTGAAAGGGAGACTCAATGCAGGATTCATATTTGATAAAATGCTATTGATAAACCCCCCAATCGAACTGCGGGTGGAGCAATCTGTCCTCCCACTCTCCTCCATTATAGGGGCATTCCTGCAAAGCCAAGCTTGAGAGCACACATTTTTGCCCAGGAGAGTAGAACAGGGGTGCACCTTTTTATTTTCTTTTAACAGTACTTCTCAGTAGCCAATACAGATGGTTGTGACCTTTCAGTCCTGCCTGTGTGGCTCTGCTCACTCGCATATTATTCTCCATTTTCTCTGCGTAAATCAAAACTGGCACTGGCATTGTTGCCCATCATTTCTGACTCAACCCCAGTGTGAAATAGTCCACAGAATAAAGGGGGTGAGGTGAGGGTCGTCACACAAGGACGGACACAAGCTGAGGCTATTATTGGAGTACTGGAGGGAAACGTCAGTCAGAAACACAAACATTTGCTGAAGGATTATACAGTTTGCCTGAGTACACTCATGCACATGTACAGTCACACACACACACACACACACACACACACACACACACACACACACACATACACACACACACACACACACACACACACACACACACACACACCGTATCACTCAAGAGGATAGATCCTGACAAGCATATCTTTAGCCTCTTAACTCTCCAGAAATCTGCTAATAAGTGGAAATGAGGACTTGATTAGAAAATAACTGACCCAAACTTGTTCAAATTGTGTGACACGCTTGAGATTTAAAAAGGGGCAATTAGAAATTTCCGGCAGCTTGGGATCTTATTCTACATTATGTAACCAGATCGTACTGCCGCTGCAGTCTCACTGGCTTGCCTTGCCAGCACCCCTCTGTTGAGTCAAGTATACCCTGTCCAATTCAGGCTTAGAGGGCCTCCTTCATCTTACCAGCTCCCTCGGGTGCCACCAGAAGGTGGTGGGTGCTTATCATCGTGCTACCATGACAAACACAAACTACCTTCTGGCATCCTCTCCTTGCTGCTGCAGTCACACTTTATTTATGGTACACTAATAAAACATAATACGCTGTACTTAAGCCATATCAAATTAGACTAAAACTAGAAATAATGTTTTTCATTAGACAGTAAACAAACACAGTTATACCCTAATTAGACACCATAGACCTAAATTACACTCTAATTAGAAACCACATATAATGTTGTATTAGATCCAAAATGTACTATACCGAAACACTATCATGCCAAATTATACTCTAATTAGAAATAAATAATAATAATAACAAATAAGAGATCCTCAAACCCTATTAGAAACAATTACAATGCCATATCAGATCCAAAATATGCTACAGTTAGACACTATTCTACCCTTACCAAATCATGCTGTAATAACTTTTAATGCTACCAACACGGGCCTATGATAGCTTAATTAACAACACAGGTTGTAATGAGATGGAATTAATGCCATATTATATCGGGCATAGTCTTTATGATAGTCAGACAAAACACTTAGAGCTCAGACGACAACTCATTTATTTGGCTTCTGTTTAACATAGTTTTACTTTCAGGGTCATTTGTTGCTCATTGAAAAGAAACTGTACTGTAAACTTAAGTCAAACCACATCGGATCACTTCTGATAGCTACTTCACCCATCCCTTGTAGACTGGATGTTCTTCAAAGTCCCATGGAGATTGTAGATAGTAATACATAGCCTGATACATGATTCTTTGACATTCTACACCCATACCAGTTGCTCTGGAAGCTGCCAAGACATTGCATCTTCATTTCCCACTATTAGACTGTTATTTGACATTGTTAGAGGGTAACTTGCAACACATAACAACAAAATTGTGCCATAAACTAAAGTGAAATCCCATTTCTGCTACTTGAGACATACCAACACCTTCTTCAGTTTGTCCCATGCACTGTAGTCTATTAACAAATACTGCAGGCTACTTAGACATAAGACCATTTAATACTGTGTCACTATCTAACCACGGTAACATTATGGAAGCTGCCAGGACATTATATTTTACTGCTCACTGTTATACCTTTAGTGTACTTTCTGAGAGGGTAATTTGTGACACATCTGAGCTCTCAGTATTTTGTCTGTCTACTATAAAGGCTAAGCCCAATATTAGGCATTGAATTCATCTAGTTACAGTCTGTGTTGTCTAATTATGCCATCATAGGCTCATGATGGTAGCATTAAAAGTGGTGTCTAATTAGAGTCAAATTTGATTGTAAGAGAAGAATAGCATCTAACTGTAGCATATTTTGGATCTGATATGGTATTGTACTTGATTCATAATTAAACTGTGAAATGGTTTCTAATAGTGTATGAGGATCTATTATTTGGTTTAGTATAATTTGGTATAACAGTGTCTAAGTGTAGTATGTTTTGGACCTTTTATGGCATCATATGCAGTTTTTTTTTAAATTACAGCATAATTTAGGTGATTGGTGTCTAACCAGGCTATAAAGGTGTCACTCACTGTTTAATAATAATAGTAATAACACGTTGATACAAAGTACAGTACTTATTAGTGTACTGGGGAAAAAAGCTGCTGGAACAGGGGTTTTCAACACACTATTTAGACTGAGGGGTGTTGTCTAGGTACAGGAGACATACTTAGAGGTAAGAGTGAGTCCAAAATGCCAAACATTTGCTGGTTCCAGCTTCCCAAATGTGAGCAAATGCGGCTTTTCTGTGTTATATTTCATTCTAAATTGGATATATTTATGTTTGGGACTGGTGCTCTGTCAAAACAAACAATTTGAAGGTGTCATGGGCTCTGGAAAATGAAATTTGATGGGCATTTTTTACTATTTTCTGAAAGATGACATGTAAGATGAACGTAAGAAAAGTAGTGGACAGATCAATCGATAATGAAAATAATGATCAGCAAATGACAGTATCGTCTCCTCTAAAATAACACTAACACTTTCCCACCACCCCTTTAAAAACAATCTTACACAATTCATTCTTTATATTCATTCTCTTTTTGTATTATTTCTCTTAACTCCCACACATATATTCAGAATGGACAAGAGAAAGAGTGGACGGGAGTCGCCACAGCCCAGTCCAAAGATGAGTCTGAGAAAGCAACACCAAGCATAGATCTATAGTTCTGTTTGATGTGGAGCTGAGTCTAATTGATGCTGAACTTGTGCTCTCCCTTTCTATTTGATATTTTCTCTAAAGACGTGACTTGATTAGTGGGGGAGGCTTCTTAAAATCCTCAACCTTTAAATAATTGGATTAAATACACCAAGACGGTTGTTTTCTTTTACTGACCTGATGCTGAACTCTATGGCCAACAGAGGCATGATGCCTGAGGTTAGGAATCAATGAGAAGAAAACTCTCACCTCTCTCCCAACTGACAAGTAACCAGTAATTTATAATGACTAAGATGAGGTCACAGAAGAGACACCTGTACACACATTTCAACACATAGACATGAATATGACTATGCTTGCATGTTGAGCAACTGGTGCTGCACTTGTTGCATCCTCTCACCATAATGTATATGTTACCAGCTATATCAGAGGAAAAATTTAATTAACAGACCTGGTAACTTTAATGCAATGTTGATGAAAATGTCAATACTTCCAAGATGGAGGCAAGAGAATGGAGTTTATCTTAAAAGGGACCAATTGTGCTAATTTCCAGCTCTATATTTTTATTCCGGGACTGCACAAGAGTAGCTTTGCATGATTCACAGTTACCACAGTTATCTCCTCATTTATCTTATACTGGCCCTTTATGCAGCCCCTCACCCCCTGTCTCTAACTGGCAATTTTATCTCCTGTCTCCTGTCTGAATGTCCAGCTTGCCAAGGGGCAGCCGTGTCAGAGTCCTGTTAAGTTATTAACTTTTCTTGCTTTTGCTGCTTTATATTAAAAGCTCTTAAATTAATAAATAACAGGAGACTTTTATGATATATTATTTACAGGAAATGAAACATGGTCCTCACAGAATTAGCCTAGCTTTGTTGGTGGCATACAAGACTGGCAGACACAACAAGACATGGAGATATTTGGAGCTGTTTGTTCAGAATATCAGTGAGAAATAATACAGGGAAGTATTGTACAAACAGCTACAGTGATGATGATGATGTTTGATGAAGATGCTGCAGATGATCAGCACACCTCCAGCAGGTAAACCACTTATATCACTGTGCCGTGCTTTATTATGGAAATAGTGTGCAAGCTCACCTCATGTCATGGTTCAGCTTGACTACTACCAAAACAATGGAAAAATGACATAATGTTAGTGGAGTGCAGCAGTGAACTCACACACTATGCATGGAGCAGATGACCATAAAGAAATCTGTCATGAGTTGATGTCAGCTCAGGCTGAAAGTAGAAAAAAAACTATTGGAAATCGAGTGTTCAGCACAGTCTGAGGCCAGTGCTTTTTGCTCACAGGGATTACGTCTACATATATTTACTTCATTATTTTACACTTTGCCCATGTTTAATAGGAACATCTGGCATTGTGACATTATATTTGACTGAAAATAAAGAAAAAGTCCCCTTTAAACAATTCAAAAATATCAATGTAGCCAAGTTCTTCAGTTTGGACTTGAAATTAGACACTATTTCATCCCAGGTCTACTGGTAAAAAGTATTTTATTTGTAATATTTGCTCTCATTTTAGGGACCTGGACACTTTAGCATACTGTTTTCTATTACACCTTTAACTTTGTAACACTCTGTATGTCAGTCAGCTCTGACATTGCCTGCAGCTAACTCATCATACAGCCACTAACATCTTGGGCAGTATAAGAGCCCATATTTACCCAGCCTCTTTACTTCATTAGTATAAATTGCATAGTAAAATCAACCATCTCACGTGAAACATAGGATAAAAACTGCAGTCTAACTGGACATTGGCATCAGATGGAAATGTTCTTTAAAACTCTAAAGAGCGGCTACATTATCAGAGTATGAGAGATGAGGGGGAAAAAAAGTAAATGCCCCAGATGTACAAGAGATAGATTCACAATAAAGACAGACACATAAAGCAGAGTGATGGAACACATTACATAATAGATGGTAAATAAAAAATTTAGTTTGGACTGTGCCCACTTTCCCCCCTGGCCCTGATAATTAACTGATTAAAGAGCAGCTGAGCCTCCATTAGCAGCTTAATAGGTTGACTGATCCTGGCCCATGATAGTGTAGCTTATAAAATTGAAATCGATTTAATAATGTTTGCAAGAATGTATAACACTGACAAAATGATTCATATAATGTAAAACAAAAGCTTCAATTACTCATTTTGATAATTAGAGTTAATTACATTTAGCTTGGAAAGATTAACTTGGACGACAGAATTTTATAAACATGATACAATAATATCATCACAAAGCCACTGAGTCGGTAAATAAAATAGAATTATGGTCCTTTTTATGCTGTGGCTATTCATTTATGTCAGTATTTGTACTACTTTAAGCCAGTATAAACACACACACACACACACACACACACACACACACACACACACACACACACACACACACACACACACACACACACACACACACACACACACACACACACACACACACACAAAAGCACATTTCCAAAAGCCTCCACTGGTCCAGATAAAACTGTGGTGACATGGAGGTTGATGCCCAACAACAGACAGAAACACTTGCAGGGCTCACAGAGATAAACTAGGGACTCTTAACTGATAAGCCCATCACAAACTTATTGTATGCAAACTATATTTTTCTTCTATATGGAGAAAAAAAATCCCAATCAGTTCATCAGCTTCATAGCACTGGCAACTTGCAAAAATATTCTTTAATATTATCCTTAACATCAACATAGCAGGTTTTTACAATGTGTTTTACTTTTTATTTTGCATAATAGTGATTGCTTACTAAATGCATATTATAAGATATAAGAGTGCAAACCTGATCTCTGTCTCCTATTTTAGGTTTCTGGTGCCAGTGGAAAAATTACATTGGAAGGAATGCCACATTCATCTTCTTTATGCAGTCTCGCACCGTGCACCCATGCAAACTCACGTAGGCATTCTGAGCACTCCCGTCAACTTCAGAATGCATAAAACCATAGTCCACAAGGGCTCAGTCTGCCTGTCCAGAGTTTGCAAATTCGGATTCAGCTGTTGCTGTTAGAAATAGTGAAAATTTTTCCTTTGGGGGTTGTCAGTTCTGTGCTTGTTGATGGCAGTGGGATATCCAGATTAAAAACTTGAGATAATGAGGCTATATTGTCGAAAAACAAAACAAAAAAAACCCAACAATACTACACTACGACAGTTAGTAAAGCTATTTGGAAGACCAAGACCATTGTTATGAACTCTAAGATTTTCATAAAATCTAACGTTATTTTGGTAACATTTATGATACAGCTTTTTTTCCCCCTGCATTAGCCATTCAACATATTTATATTCAGTTGTCTCTCTATGAAGTAGCTTTTATTGAAAGGGGTGTAATCAGCCATTCTTTTGTTGGATTGCCTACTTAAGCAGGTAAGAGAGATTTCCAGGAAAATTATGCAATTTGGTACATTTTTATCAGCCTCACTGTTTACTCTTTACACCATGTCAGAGGTGTATTAATTAACTGATTCCAATTGGAGAAGCGCTGTGTGGCTTTTATCATAAAATAGCCATAGTAATTGCAGCATGTTTGTCATTGAGGTTAGCTCTAGTCACAAGACAGTCATTTTTCCATCAGAAAATCATTGTTACTCTTTAATGTAATGTAGCTGCAGTAAATGATATTGAAACTGAGTAGTTTTTGTTTTGATTGCCCCAAGCCTTTCCCCTTAGAGGAGGGAGGATGCCCACCTACCTTTTGTATTTCTGTCTGTATCTATGAATTTCCATTACACTAAATGTAGGTCTCATTCGAGCTGGTCAGAGTCCATGACTTTTGAGGCTGAGTGCACAAGCCTTCCAGCTGCTTTCCCTGTTGAGCAGTTGAGTTGCCAAACCACATCATAATGGAAAAGGTCAGTAACTCTACAGAAATGCAGCATCCTTATCTATGAAACCAGTGTCAATTTCATCAACGGAAACTGTGATGAAAAATACAGTGACAACCTTTTTCCATGATGAAACTGATACTAAAACTAAATGAAAAGTAACCTTCTATCATCTATCTGGAAGAGCCTTGACAACCAGTTCCCAACCGCATAAAAAAAGAAAATACAAAAAAAGAAAATGTACATGGAGGAACAACCTTACAAGTGCCTTCATAATGGAAGATGTATCCTTAGTATGAAACAAGTTCCTCATTGATAATGTGTATAAAGAAGTTTTTATAAAATAAGCAATAACAAAATAAAACAGGCATTAGGGTATTGTAAGGTGAGCAAAACTCATGCATGAATGGCACTGAGGTTTGCCCTAGTGCAAGTAACTTATTAACGCTCAAAGTTCCCCTCAATCAGAAATACAAAAGACAGCAAGAAAGACCCTGAAGGGCCTGAACAGGGCAGAGTTGCTGACTGAAAATATCTGCTTAAATGAGGCCTGTAGTAAGTAGAGGAAAGACCAGACAGCCGTGGGTGTGCAATTTCCCACCTTTCCCACCTCGAAACCCTAGATAAAAGGCGTCTTCACACCCTGATTTGCCAAGAGGGGAATGCACCCAGCTGCTCTCAATTATTATTTGGGAGCCGGCCCCCATATTGTTTGCAACAGGTGATCTGTATAACCTCTCAATCAACTCAGAGGGATTTCATAATTAAGCTACACAAATTCGGAACAGGGAAATGATGGGAAGTCCCAAGAATGGGTGACTGCTACTGCGTCTTCCTGTTAAATTTGTAGCCTATGGAGTTATGGCACCTTTAAAATATGCCTCTCATTCAGTCTGAACACACTTGTGGTTCTTTTTAGCACACAAATGCCCACTGGGAATTGGAAATTACATATTTGCATAATTCAGTATAACTGTAGGGCTGTGTGGAGAATTTAAGTTAATTATGCAATAATTTCCTACTAATTAAGGTGCATTTCACAGTTGAGCTGCTAACAAAACACTGCAGCACTACTTGGTGTGCTCTTTACAGTGAGCAGGGCAATGACCCTTGGATAAAGCAGAGATTAGACAAAAAGGCTTAAACTCAAAAGTTATGGTGCTTTGTCTCAACTAAGTATGAGGTTAGATTAGTTATGCTAGGTAGAAAATAATGACCATGGTATTTTTGTGGGAGTGAATGCTTGGGCATCTAAGAGTGTGAGTTTATTTGAGTATTATTATGTGATTAATGAATTAGAGATGGTTAGAGATGGCACTGTCATGTTAGATTACATGGAGTGAGAAGCTTCAGTGCTTCATCCAACAGATCATATCAGAGCAAACGTCTCACAATCTGCCAATTTTCTGCTTCAGTGCATGTGCTTCTCAAAGCTGCAGGCATGTATAGTGCTACTGCCATGTTGAGGTGTCCAGATGAAAAGTCATCATTTACAGGCCAATTTTAGAATATAAAAACTTTTAAGTCATGTCAAATCTTGTTATCCAGACAAAGCCAAGGGGTCGGCCTTGATAAGCTGACAGACATATATCACTTACATACACATGATGGACAAATTAAAGGAAAAATCGGATTAAAAGACTGGAGAAACATATCAAATGCAGTAGCTTCTGTGCACCAGGGTCATTAAATGGTTTAGGGGATATTTAAAAGATGATGCGAATGAAATGCAAAGGTCTTTACATTCACCAGAGCTCAACCCAATTGAACACCTACTGTATGGCTGACATGTCGGACAGCTCTCAACCGCCATCTCCATAAGATCAAATTATATAATATAAACTTTCATCTTCAAATCTATTAAGTGATGTCTGATTGTCCTTTTGTTATGTTTGGCTATGTTCCCTATTTCTTTCTATCTGCTCAACTCAGGTCTCTCCTGCACAAGACATCTTGATCTAAATGAGATTACCTAATTAAATAAAAGTTGTGGGGGGATACCTTGTGGAGGAATGGTGTTCATCCATCCACAGCATTGAAAAGCAGCACTGAATCTGTACTAGGGGCTCACGGTGGCTTGACTTCATACCAAGACGTTTCATGTTGGTTTTTCCTTTAATTTGTCTACCATCTGTATAACCACCTTATGGAGTCATAATGACTACATTGCTTGCAAACATATGGAAAGTTAAATGTCTGCTAAGGGTCCCAAGAGACCTAACTCTAATTGAAGAGAGGCAGAAAAAACAAAAAAGGAAGGTGAGAATTAGTTGTGAGTGTGATGCAGTATTTTGTGATTTTCACTTTACCTGACCTTCACTTTACTTGACATCCTCCTGAACTTACACCACTTCTGAGATGCATGGCTGCACTTTTCCAAAGCATCCCAGAAGCGGTTTCCCAGCTCCGCTCCTTTAAATACATATGCCTAGTCTATTTTTGATGGAAGCTGTGTCAAGCTGTACAGAGCAGACTGAGCCAGTCAGGAATTCAGACAAAGAAACGTCACAGAGCTGGTCAATTTTCAAAATATAACACTGATCCCGGATCATATATCACATCACTATATCAACATTACATTATAAGTGGTGGCATCAGGCCAGAAATCTGGCTTTCATAACTGCCACTGCATAGCTGCTGTTATATAACGTTTGTGTGTACTTTGTGTATATTTGCAATGAGATCGTCAATGTTTCATTATTCTCTATTGTGCTAATCTGGCCTTCCTATGAGCCAGTTCCCAGCCTCTGTTGCGTGTTTGCATGTGTACCCTATATTTTGTGTATATTTTCTTACACGATTCCTTTCATAGAAAAATATTGTATGTTCATCAAAGTACAACTTTTTTTAAGGACCATAATCAAGAAAACATATACAGCATATATAATTTATACAGAACTTTTTCATAGATCAATCTTTGTTAAGGGTGGTACCCTAACCCCCCCACACCCCAACTCACACTTATTGCATCATCCCCACAGCACCATCAACTTGAAACATTTTTCCACTGCTATAAAGTTTTGATGTGTTTTCTGTGATGTAATTGTGTGAAATGCTATTGAGTTTTCTGATTTGTTGATTGTGAAATGTTGTGTTGTCTGAGATGAATTTATTTCCTGAGATGGCACTGTGTTTTCTGAGGTATATTTACTGAAATGTCATTGTTATTTCCTATTGTGTTTTCTGATTTGTTATTATGATAATGTTATGTTTTCTCTATTGGAGTTTTTTTAATTGTATTTCTTGTAATGTGTTAATGTTTTGTGAAATGTGTTTATATTTTTTACACTGATTTTTTATTTATCATTTTACCAATGCGTTTGTGAATTGTGATTTCTGTTTTTGTGTAATGTAGTTTCATTTTGTTTTTGTAAAATCATTATTTCGGTATGGTTTCTGCAATGCAATTGTGTTTTCTCATTTGTGACTACTAAACATTGTGTTTTCTGAAATGTGTTTTTGTGTTGTTTTGTTATTTGAAAGGTCCCTTTATTTTCCTAAATGTATTTGTGTTTTCTTTCATGTGTTGTGTGGAAATATGTTTAGTTTGTGTTATAATTAGTTGTGTTTCACAAAATGCTATATCATTTATATTGCTACTCTTTAATGTTTTGTTTTTGTTTGTTGTCTTGGTGTTTGTAATAGTATTTTCTTTAATGATGTATTTTTTTTTTTTTTTGAAATGTTGTGTTTGATAACGTGTTACTCTGTTTTGTGAGGTGTTATTTTGTCTTCATGAAATGTATATTCTGAGTAGATAAAGGTATTTACTGAGATGTCATTGTATTTTGGGTTCATACGTTTCTATAATGTGGTTGTTTCTTTGTTTTCTGTTTGGTGTTCTGCTTATTGATCCAACTAAAATGCTCTTAGGCTTCTGAATTATTTCAAATCTAAAATCAAAATGAGTCTGAGGAGGCCACAGCCAAGGACTTTTGTTGGCTTCAAAGAAGTTGTAAAAAAGATTCAGATGACTCAATAGTGGGTAGCCGGTGTTGGACCTCCATCTCATCCAAGATGGTGGCTGAGACTGCATTCCCTTTACTCCTGAAGAAGGAAAGAAGCTGTTGAACTCAGTTCCCCAGAATATTATTATATATATTATATTTCACACCTGGATGTTAACTCTGCCCAAGGATCCAATGAGCTAACACTGGTCATCAGTGTTAGCTTGCCTGTGATTTATGTCATTATCATATCAATAAAAGCGGTGAACACACATTCCTCTCTCTTTGCAAAGCTGATAGCTGATAGAGACGTCGCTGATAAAAAAGGATCAAAGACATCCTTTTTTTCTTACCTTTACCATTTAGCCACACTTTAGATTAAGATTTAACAATATTAAGTCACTCTGAAAATGCTGATCTATTTTCTCTCTGTTACAAATCTGAAGCTCCTGAGCTCCTCCCCTACACACTGCTACTGTACCACACAACACAATCGTCACAGTCACTCTGTCTACAGAGAATAAGAGCTTGCGACACTCACTGCATCTGCACTGGTTACTCATGCATTTTACTTCATACATCAGTTAACATCCACATTTTTTCTAATAATCCAATCACAACCCCCTCAAAAACCCATGCAGTGTGAAACCAACCTTCAGGAAATCTATGTGTGTGCCTCTGAGCCACCAGGGTTGTTGGTCAGTGGAGGAGCTTTAACATCGGCATCAGATATTGTTGCAAAGCCTGCATCACTGTAGCTCACTTGTGGTAACATAAGCCTTGGAGGAATGATCCAGTGAATAAATGTTTTTTCCAGGAGTTGCCAACCTTGGCAGAGCTAAGGCCAACTTTGCCGAATACAGATGCTGCTCTTTCAATTTTGAGTCCCCTGTTTTATATGTTTTATTAAATGTGGACCCCAACATAAACAAAATGGAAAGCAAAACAGATTATTTAATCAAATTGAATTCTGAGACTGTGGAATGAATCTTTCACAAGCACACACACAAACACACACCAGTACTGCTTTGCTTGCTTGATTTAATTCACCTGTAGAACATTTTATTGAGTTGTGGTCCATTCATTTTTCCAGTTTTGGTATTGAGTGATGCATATTTCTTGTTATTTGCTGTTGGCTTTATTGTTTTTTTATGCTTTAACAAAACTATTTTATTTCTATTTTATAATTATTATTTGTGAAACATGATTCTGACTGGCACCCCTATTCATTTAAAAGTGTCACACCCCCTGCACTTACTGCATTTGTTGTGTTCATTGCTTCACTTGAGTTTAAACATTCAAGTTTATGAAAAAAAACGTGTTCTATTTCTCTTACACTTCTGAAACTCATTTCTAGGGTCTTTGTAAACAGTTGTCTAATAAATAATAGATATATCAGCCCATATTAATTTCAGCCTTATAAAACCAATTTCTGGTTAACGCCAACCACTTACAGTTTAAGCATTGTTCATTCCAAGTACAGATACAGATACAGATAATGTATTTCATTGAACACATACAGATACAGATGATGGTGTAATCGCTCATCCCTACACAACACAACATATTCAGGATTTCCTACCTAATGGTGCATTTCTACAACTCATGATCGACTTCATTGAACTAACTTCAGCTAGAGGATATAAGTATTGTCTACTTGTTGTAGGTATGTTCTCCAAGCGGGGATTTCCAGAAAAACTGTCATTATGTCCGTTTTTCTGGAATTGTGTTAACAACACAATCTCATTCTTGGCAGAAAAAAAACAGGTAGTGATTTGAGACAACATTGTGCCTACCATCCACAGAGTGGGGTACTTTTGAAAGGGCTAATGGGGTGTTGAAAAAAGATTTGAATACGGTATGAGCGGCAGACATCACTCCTCTACAGCTTTGTCCCCTCATGCATTTTTGACAGGCAGAGTTATATCCATGGGCCAAAATCTGTATAAAGGAACACATAAAGACCAAATGCTTGTAGATAAGGCCATAGTGGCCTACTGTAGAACGTCAATACAGGTTGTGAGTTCTATTTCTTCCTAAGTGAAAGCAGTCCTTCCATCGCTCCTAAGGGAAGGTGACGTGGCTCATCCCTTCCATCATGGTGACTGGGTCATGGTTACCTTGGAAAAACATATTACACATGTATTCCAACAAGTAACTAAAGCAGAACACAAAAGGCCTGGAGAACACAGGTGCTACCTCTGGAGATGGACTGCAGGAGTTTGTCAACCATGACAACCACCAGACTGCTGAAATGGCGCTTTTCCACTATACAGTTCTAGCACTACTCAGCTCGACTCGACTCTACTCGTTATTTTTTGCTTTACCATTAGGGATAGTACCTGGTACCTGGTACTTTTTTGGTACCTGCTATGGCGAGGTTCGAAGCGAGCCAAGCCGCTTCGAACCTCACCATAGCTAAAATGTGACGTCAACAGACTGCCGGCCACTGATTGGTCAGAGTGTCGTCACTGGAAGAGTCATGAGCTGTCCGACACAAGAATCATGTTTGTGACAAAAAGCCACATCGCTTCGATGTCCTCCATTGTTTATGTGTTTTGTGTCGTGTATAACACAAATTCACAGCAGTTTCGTCCAGCCGTGCTATGACGACAACGCCCATGTTGAGTAGGTACTAATGAAGTAATGGAAAAGGTCGTTCCTGGTACCAAACCGAGTCGAGTCGAGTCGAGCCGAGTAGTGCTAGAACTGTATAGCGGAAAAGCGCCAAAAGGGATGCAAGTCAAAGGACAGACCCTCTGAGAGCCTGTCAAGTCACTGGTAGAGGCTGTCAATACAAGCAGCAACTGGCTCTGGCTGAAAAGAAAGGACTGTGATGCAAGGTGACAAGATGGGAAGCCAGGTGTTTCCATTGAGCCCTCCGCAAGTGTCACGGGCCTATCAACGAAACATTACGGAAGGAGGGTGCCCATCTGATGGCCCCAATGCAACTTTTAACCTACCTCCCACTGCTGGTTATGACAATCAGTCTGGACTTGACTGATCCTTCAGATGTTCTGTTGCTGGTTATAATCTACAGTCCACATAAACAGGAATTAATCATTGACTAAACACCGACTTAACTTATCCTCCTGAAGCTCTGTTGCTGCATGAGCCTAGAAATGAAGCACCATGGAGGGAGGGTGCCCACCCGATGACCCTAGTGAAGAGTTTAACCCTACCCACACTTAAGGAATGATTGAGAATTGTAAAACCAAGTCCTATGGGCTCAACTAGGGAGCCCAATTGTAGTTGGTTGACTAATCCTTTTGGATCATGGGGAGCAAGTGTACTGAAGTTAGTTTCCCCAGGTATTGGGACAGTATAGTTGTTTTTCCTGATTGCTACATATGTGTGCTTTGAATTCTGTCAAACCCACAAAAATACCTAGAAAGGGTGAAGAGGACATAAGAGAAGAGGATGGGATAAGAGTCTTACTATGATTGTTGTGTTTTATCACTTATATTATTGTGCATTCTTTAAAGATTAAGGATCACGCTCTGAGTGGTAATGAGTGTGGAACTAATCAACTATTGTTGTTCTTACTCACATATGTAAGTACAAAAGCTGTGTTTTGAAGAATGTTTTTGTAATGATGGAGTGATTTTAAATGTAATTTATTATTAATGCCATATTCTGATTATTAATACACTGCTGTGCTGTGTGTCTGTATTACACTACACAAGGAGGTTGCGGTTTGTGCTGCACCATCCATGTGTGCTTTGTTTAAGGGGCTTTATTACATATTTACTGCAGGCATAATGTTGCATGACCATTGAAGTAAACAGAATGATTAAAATGACCTGAGACAAGCTTGCCTGCAGTATTGCTGGCCTTATTTACTCTTCTGTGATAGGTTAAATAGTTTTCTAGATGATGGTCAGACCAACAACACACAGCAAAACACAATAAGTAGTACTGGATTACGACTTTAGGGGAGAGAGAGTAGCATTTTTGTTTTCACTTCTGTAACTCTCTCTCTCTCTCTCTCTCTCTCTCTCTCTCTCTCTCTCTCTCTCTCTCTCCTCACTCTCTCTCCCTCTCTATCTCCAAATGTAATGCATTTTAATTTGATTATATGACTTCAAATTGCCAATGCATTGTGTATGTGTTTTTATTTCCCTGAGTGCTTGCAGACAACTTTACACCACAGAGTTATTTGGGTGACTCATTGGAATGCCTCCTGGCCCATGTTTCCTTTGTAAGTGTTAGGGGCACATCCAACGGGAAGGAGACCTTGAGGCAGACCCAGAACATGCTGGAGGGATTATATAGCTCATCTAGTCTGGGAAGGCCCCGGGATCGCCCAGGGACAGATAGAGGATGTTGCTGTGGAGAAAGATGTCTGGGTCATGTTGTTCAGTCTGCAGAGAATGGATGGATGGATGGAAATTCACAATATTTGCAAATTAAAAAAGACACAATACTTGCTAAAGAAATCAGAATATGCTATAAAAATGTTACACTTAATATTTTGCATTATGTCATGACCAGAAAATGAAATAAGCGATACACATTGTCTTTGAATCCACATATAAAGCTTTGCATTCATACATGACACATAAGTCATACACGGCAGCTGTAAACAGCTGACAGCCTGCTGAAATCTCATTTGCATTCAAAATCAGTCCGACACCAATCACAGCCATTCTCACAATAAAGTGGTCCATTTAAATATGAGTCCCTCCAAGACTGACCCCTGCCACACCAATACTGCCACTGTCACCGCTGTTGCTGGCAAAGTCCTACAGTCCTAACATTGTACAAAAGTCATGCTTTGGGGCCCCTTCTTGTAAACTGGGGATGGGGGGCTGCTTGGCCTATAGTGGAGCTGTCAGTGCAAAGCAACATTTGTTGCAATAAATGGTGTAATCTATGACAAGAGTGTTCCTGACTGAAATTATTTAAATAATTTCTGATAGAAATAGTGCTCAAGCTTTGTGGCTACATGAGAGAGACTAAGCTTTATTTTCTGCCTGACATGATTTACAGCAAAACAAGGCATTTTGCTGTGATCAATAGACTGACTGCTGTGATCAATAGAGTAACAGAGTGGTTTCTTCAGTCAATAATGAACACTTTGATACCACGACACATTTCAGTCAATTCAATTCACCCTCCCCAGTGTTTCAATAAAATAAAAAAATCCACATATTAATAGCTTAAAGGAATTCAAGAATATGGATTAATTAATTCACTCACAGGCTAAACGTTGATGTGGCAATATATGATAACCTTTGGAAAGCCTTCTTATCCCATTGATATGTGCAGCAGTGGAAAGAGTGTTTGTCTACATGCCATATTTGGCCTGGACAAGAACTCATTTCCCCAGTTTCCTTGTGTGTGGTGGTAAGAAAAATAGGTTATATTTATAAATGTATAAGAACAAAAATGCAATACGCAGACAAAGCGACACATATAAAGAAAAACAGTGGGGTCCCTAGGAGACAAAGAAGGCTTGTCGGTCTTCAAGTTGACAGGTACATAAGCTGAAATTGATGATATGCAGCTGCTTTTCACATATTCCAATAATTTACCATCTACAGTACTACAGTACTGCAAGTGCAGAGAAGAGCTGACAGGGACAGAGATAGGTAACACTAACTACTTGCCACACACACCTGTCACATATTTAGCCAATGCTAACAACTGCTCCATTATTGGTGAAACGACTTGAGAATCGAAAGAAAACAGAGACAGAGAAATTTGAGAAAAGGTTGTCAACACTGGGTGAACACTTGCCTTCTGTGAAATGGAAAGCATAGAGCAACTCCAACAGTTGCATTAGTGACCCCATGAGAGACTGACTGCTGGCATCAGAGACACACATGGCCAGTTGTTAACACAACTTCCAGCACAAATACTCCAACTTCTGCTCCGACACCTATCCACTTTCAGTATACTGAGCTATTTTGTATTTATAGGCGAGACACATTCTGTGTTGTTTATTGATTCTCAATCAATAGAGTTTCTTTTTAGAAATGTCAGTTACAGCTCATGTTTCTGGAAGAAATTTGTCATGTCAATATGTGGATATGATGGCATTCTCCATAACAGCTACAACCATATTTACTGCTAATACAGTGTGTTTATGTGTGTGCATGTCTTAATTGTCTTAGATTGCGTGAAGATATTTTTTATCAAACATGGAGGCATCACAGCATTTAACTTAATCCCAAACGCTGAGTAGACAGTGTTTACATAGACACCCAACACAGTATCCAACCCTGGAATAGCAAGTCTCATTATCTTCCCATTTTTTCAGGAAGGCTGCTGGTGGACCTGTTGGTGAGGATGAGGATACAGAGAGGAACTGAGAGAGAGAGGGTGGAGACGGGAAGAAGGAGTAAGGGGGCGCATGAGAGAAAAGCACACCGAATACAAAAGTTACTACCGTTAAAACAATTGAGAAGGAAAAGGGAATGGATGAAGAAATATAGCACACGGTGTCATACAAGGATGTGCAGAAGGAAGGAGGGAGATAAACAACACAGTAACATCAAGTTAAGCAGAGAGAGTGCAAGAGAAAGGATAAGGAAAGAGACACATGAAGATAAATTGCAGCACAATTCAGTTACCTATGGGGAAAATAGCAAACATCGATATTTCTCTATGGCTTGGCTTTCTCTATGCTGTACGTCATACAATTGGGTCAAAATCCACCAGAGTAAAAAGTATGTTTACACAACACTGTCTCCTAAAAATAATGTTCATAACTAAATATTCTGCACTCACTTTCTATATAGGAGGTAGTGTGAAGTCCACCAATAGTGAAAAGGGATGTTTTAGATAGACATTTGGGCAATTGGCATCTTCCCTGATGACAAAGGTTTTTACCTCATCTCAAACTAGCTAGTTAGTTAGCAAGTAACCCAGACTATAATTTTATGCTAATCTTAACCACACTCAAATATTGTAAGAATGACCTAACATTTGCAACTCACATTTGTGATCTGTAAAGAAATTATAAAAACAATAAAACAAAACAAGACAGAAAACATTTGAAAATGGTGGTGGGAAATTGAAATACTGCTGTTTAGAAAATTGAGGACTTTTGGACAATTTGGGTCCAGCATCTAGCAACCGTCGGTGGCATTGCACTTAATGTACCTCCTCATTGTTTTCAGCCTCAAGCAGTGATAGTTGCACACATCATTGTTGCTACTGTTTTTGTTGATTGTGATTTTTTCAGATTAATAGCAAGTTTCTCTTTAATCCGTGTGATGTTCCTGGCTGGCTCTCTGTTAGTTCCTGACTACCCACCTTCATCAGCTCAGCACGAACCTGCAGGCCATCCACAATGACAACGGTGATCTAAAACACACAGTTCATATTCTAGGGGAGAGAAATCACAGTGTGAACTCTATTCTATGGATTTTCCCTCCTAGTGTTTATCTCTGCCTCCATTCCTCCCTCACTTTCTTTTGTGTCTTTCCTCATCCTATCAATAACTGTCAGTCTTGTTTTTTCATGCAGATGAGGATAAAGCCAAACAGTAGCAAAGAATGACAAAAAAGGTGGGTGTGTGGAAAGGTGGTGGTGAAGCGCTGGGACCAAACTGGTAAACCGTATTTATTTGTGGGGGCTACCTATGCAAAACAAGAGATTGGCTATAACACAAGAACATCAGAATTGGTGCTGCACAGTGGAAATAAGTGAATACACTGAATATTAGCACATAATTCTTAATAATACTTAATATATATATTTTGTTGCATCGTTCATTTTAGCACACTAAAAATATGACTTCCAAGGAATCTCTAATTCAAGTTGAAATTAGTGTGGAATATGATTATGCCACTTAAAACAACTCAAGTTAAAACAAGGGCATTGTAAGATCATACAATAACAGCCAAGAGGAGCGCACTGGTGATGGGCCATCTCTGGAGAAGATGTAATGGGTTCTAGATGGGTGAGGCCAACAGAGTAGAGAGAAAACGAACAAAATTAAACCTCAGACGTATCGAGTTAATTTCAGTTGAACTGATACTGACTCAAACTCACCTCAAGCACAACACTACAGATGCATGAAATGTAGTGTCCACATTTTTGTTAAGCAATTTGACTGTGACAATAAGTGTTGTGTAGCTGACAAGTAAGCAGAAAATACTTTAGTGTGGGGCCCAAGGAAGCGTAATCATGGAAAAACTATGCTGTCAGTGAATAGTGTATGTGTGTGGAGTACATCTTTGAAACAACATGAATCTTAAAGTCACCTTGGGAAATTGTACGTAATCTGGTGCAGTTTGAAAAATTGGTCTGAATTTTGTGCTTAGAGAGAGAGGACTATTTGTTTTTGGTACTCCCACGCCCTCTCTCTATCCTTCTAGGGAATGTGCACAGCAAAATGAAACAGTGAAATAAAAAACTACTGCAGTTATTGGATCAGCAAACTGAAGGCTTGGCTGGATAGTGTGGTGACAACAGTCGCGGTGAATCTATAATAACCCTGTCTGTGTTGCTGCAGGGATATAAAAGCACTTGTCAGTTGTACAAGGGAAAAACAAAACAATAATGTTCATCTGTATACATAACAAAACGTAGTAGTGGTCTTTAAACCCTATTGTGATCACTAATACCATGGAACTACCATTTTGCTGTAATACAGGTTAAAATAGATACGCTTAAATTGTGGTAATGATTGAGCATAATAATTGATTATTACTAATTTCAGCCTATCATAGATAGATAGATAGATATATAGATAGATAGATAGATAGATAGATAGATAGATAGATAGATAGATAGATAGATAGATAGATAGATAGATAGATAGATAGATAGATAGATAGATAGATAGATAGATAGATAGATAGATAGATAGATAGATAAATATACTTTATTGATCCCTGCTGGGAAATTACACAGACACATAGTGACAATGCAGTGACGATAACAACATATAGTATAAGGATATAAAGAATAAGAATATAAAAAAACAAACTATACATAATAAAATAGCAAAATATAAAGAATAAAGAATAAACTATACATAATATGTGATTAAAAGAGAATGTTTTTACATTAGGATTTTACATATGTTCTTCCTGTGCTCCAGGAAAGTTCAGTCAATATTTGTGAGCATGCATTACTAAGCCAAAGTTAGAAATCAGAGAGAAAACCCTACAATCAGTGATGTAACTGGCATGCAAAATCTGCTCCATAGACAATAAACAGGACTCTGACTTTATAAGGCCATAAAATATTTGTTAGCTTTTACACCAAAAAAGGTTTATTTTCTTGTATTACTAGAAGCTATGAAACAGAATTAAAACCTCTTTTAGGTGTAAGCACATTTTATGACTTCATAAATTCCCCTGTAACATATTATGCATTGTCCAAACTATATTAGCACAATGGCACACACAAAGCAAGTAGAAACTTAAGAACTATAAAGTCAAGTGATAGGAACTATAAATAAGAGAACAGGCAACATACCTTTCTAATTGGGAATATGTTGCTGGTGTAAGCTGGGGGGCCTTGCTACTTGACTGGAGATAATTGTGAAAGGAGCAGTTCTGCAGGTTCTGTAATTCTTCCCAAAACTGTCTTGAGCCATGTAGATAATGTAGTAGCAGGCAAGCAAGCACACAAGTGATTTAATGTATATCTGTGTTTGCCTAAAATATTGTAACCAAGGCTGATTAAGAAGGCTGGTGAGCCTCAGTCTTAAGCCAAGCCACCTGGGGTTTAAAGGCCAAGGAAATCTAAACTGACGTTGGGATCCCTACAGATAGTAACACAATAACACAGAGACATGGATTCTGATACTGGAAGGGCAATTTATTAAAACACTAGTTATAAAATTAGGTTTTATTTTATTCATACAACATAATAAAAGCACAAACTGTCCTGGTTACCTGAGTGCTGCCAGGATTCCTGGATGACACCGCACACACACTCGTGCACTGTCACCTAACCACAGGAAACCATGCATTAAGGACAGAGTTAAAGTGCACACAGTTACCACATAACACCACCACATTCAGGAAAGGGGAGAGGGGCGCTGATGGTGTGCTACACTGTTTGTCTGGCAGGAAAACCCGGAAAAAGGGGCAAAAAAGGTAAGGGGGAATGGTCAGATCACACAAAAGACAAAAACGCACACAAAACAAAACAAAAAAAACCAACAAAACGTTAGCAAATCCTAGCAGTCGGTGCCAACATTTACATGGCCCATCCACCTGTGAGCTGGATATAGTTTGTAACAATGTCATATATGTAGAAAAAGGAAGCACAAATAGCAGCAAGGTAAAATAGGCAAGTAGCAGTGACTATGACAACACAGTATCTCTGGCAACCTAGATCTGGCTCCAGAGTTAATGCTATCTCAAGCAACCGCAGGACTTTCAAGGTAACTCAGTGGCATTATCAACTTCCTGTGCCTTCACTGTGATGAGCTCTGGTACAACAGCTGCCTTCAAAACAGGTTATCCAACCTGGAGGGCCTGGGTTGTTTAAAGTGCCTTCCAGAAGATTTGGCTGTTCCCTAGCCACATGGGACAAAATGCATCAAGAGTGGGATCTGTGTGCTACCTCTATATATCTGCTCTTAATGAGACAATAGCCTCGAGGTGTGTGTGCCTGCCAGTGAGAGGCAAAGGGAGGGGCTTCCATGGAGAGGGGGAAACTGATGGTGCTATTACAAGGCTGAAAGTCTACACATCACAATATATTAATACACATTTAAATTCAAGTACAAGTCCATATTTTGTCAAATGAGTTTGCCCACTCTCAAAAAATTACAGTTGGCTGCTGATGCTAAAAACCTGATAATACCATTATTGTAAGGAACTGGGAATTGGGAAGTAAGTTACTAATACATTAAAATCACACAAAATTCATCAATATTCATGAGTGGTTCCAGAGGCATAATGTAGAATAGCATAGGATTTAGAAGTTTCATGCTGATCTGACCTACGATTTGGGAGTTATAGCCTTTTAAGTTTGACCCTTTTTTAAAGATGATTTATTTATATGAGTGTTGCCTGAGTAGCCAGGAGCCATAGGAACACACCTGCCGAATTTGGTTGGTCTAGGACTTATTCTGTCTTGAAGAGAAGCCACAGAAACACACCGCATCAGAGATTTCTGAATTGCAACTCTAACTAGCCCTGTTACCTTTTTTATCTGCTGGCTTGGAAAAACAGTAAACGTAGCTTTCCAGCTTATGATTCTACAGGCTTAGAGATTTGACTTTCTTTTTCTTTTTTTTTCATTTAATCTTTTATAGCACCAAATCACAACAAAAGTTATCTCAAGGCACTTTTCTTATAGAGCAGGTCTAGACTGTATTCTTTATTTTACAGATACCCAATATTCCCCCTTGAGCAAGCACTTGGGGACAGCGGGCAGGAAGAACTCAGAGAGACACAGCAGCGCGATAACAACAATAATAACAATGATAATAATAATAACATAAGTTTTACAAGAACTCTGTTGATACTCTATGGGTCTGATTTACTAAAGGTCTGCGTGTGTATAAACATGTGCAAACTTGACATCAACCGCAAAAAATATGCAAGATGATCTACTAACGCATCTCACTGAGGTTTGCGTCTTTCAACTGTGCAAGATAGTACGCGCTGTCCATTTAGTACGTTTGCCATAATAATAACACAGAGCTATGAGGACGCTTTGCTCTCACACGCGCTGCATTTATAGTCACACAAACACACACACGCGCAGTCACTCTCTAGTGCGCGCTCTTGCTCGCTCACTCCAGATTCCGGGAGATTGGATCTCATTTGTGGGCGTCAGGGAGCCGCTATCAATATGCGGGATGTTGGGATGTCTGATTAATCCAAATGTATGCTAATGCGAACCGTTCACACCCATTACACTCTTAATTACCTATGCCAATTGCTAATACTATTATTAGCCTGAAAATTGCCTATGTCAATTGCTAGTGCAAGTTGCTAATGCTCATCACTAGCATGTTTCACTAATACTTTCCAGCACATAAACACATCCCGACCCCAACCCCACACCAATGTCTAAAAAATCAAGGAGGTGACTGTATTTTGTCACCATTGCAGTTCTTACCTGTGCAAAACATTTAACACAGTGGTCAGCAATGGTCATCATTTATTTGCAGCACTATCACACACTGACCTCTGAATTTCACTATATGCAGTGAAAGTGACATATAATAGTCTTTGCTTCTGCCACTGACACAATGACAGTAAATCCTCACAATTTAAGTTTTGAAATGGAAAACTTTAACTTCCTTAAAGGAAAACGTATAGACTGGCTTGGTGACTCATTTGGACTGGACTGTAGCTGTATTGTTATGTCTTATAAACTGTGTAACTAAATTAAAATTGTAAATCTGATGCCATAATTATAATCCTTTATAGGGCTGTTCTCCAAAAAGAAAATGATTAATCAATATAGGATTAATTAAAAACCTATAATAACGGGTATCAAAAGATCAAGTTCAGTCTTGAGCTGTAATTGCCCTTGTTGAGATGTTGACATCCTTGCATTCATACACATCCCTAATCATTATTTAGAAAACAAAAAAACTGAGTAGAGGAGTAACTAGACAGAAACCAGACAGACTACACTCCTCACAGATGGCTTACTGATGGCTGCCATTTTTTGTTTGTTTATCTTCATTATGTGAATTGACAGGACCCTGCCATGGTTTTGTTTCCTTGCTCACTCTCTAACTTGGACAGATTAGCTCAGTGTTGGCAGACAGGTTTTGTTACTGTCACTTCTCTGCAGTGGAGTTTCAATGGAGATTCATGTGTTGCTGCACTCCTATAAGGACTTCTGGAGGAGTGCAAATTGTATGTCTTGAAAACTGCCACACAACTAAAGTTATGGTAAATACAGAAAAATGTGTGCCTCTGTCTCTCCCTCTTCTTTATTCACGTCTACTCTCAAAGCAAAATGTAAACAAGAATGGCAAAAACTATTAAGGATGTGTATACAGTCAGATAGAAATCAATTTATGTACCTCAAAATGATGTAGGCTACTTTGACTGATAAATGCCGTTATACTTCTATTACTATCAAAGTCTCTTGACAATTAAAGCGGAGTGTTTTCAATTGCTTTGCTGCGATGAACCCAACATTATGTGTTACTATATGCAGCTAAAAAAATAATTACTCTGAGAGATTGCTGAAAGTAGAACACCCACACAAATATAGAGAGTGTACCCGGAGACCAAACATTATTTCAGCCTTCATGCATCAGTGGGTTGCCTTGATGAGTTGTTGTATATCGCATAAATACAGCAAAGAAAACAGGAACACACTGAAGTGGAAATATGTATAGTCTCTCTCTCTCTTTCTCACAAATACAATTCATGGTAGTTTGAGGGATTACAAAGTTAAATGTCCAGCAAGTAGAATTTAGTGGCATCTAGCAGAATGGACCTAGCAGAAATGGAATATATTATTTGTAAGTATGTTTTAATCAGTGTATAATCCCATGAAAATAAGAATTGTTATGTTTTCATTACCTTAAAATAAGCCCTTTATATCTACATAGACAGTGGGTCCCCTTCCAAGGAGGCTGCCATGTTGCGTTGCCATCTTTAAACAGTAGCCCATAAAGGACAAACCAAATACTGGCTTTAGAGAGGGCCTTTCGCGAGTTTCACAGCCACCGTAGGTTCTCCTACAAACTTGGAAGAGGAGGGGGAGGTGAGGGGTAGATGCCACTAAATTCTACTCACTGGACCTTTAAATAATTAATAATAGCACATAATTTTACAACATGAATTCATTATATTCATGTTCATTCCTTTTACAATATCTGTGAATGCATGGCCACTATGAATAAGGTAAGGGAAAGATCATGGTGATCAATTGTGAGGTGCACAATGTGCGTCTAATTTTGATACTGAGCTGCTATTAGTTGCTCAGGGTGCCTGCATGGAGAGAGATGATCACTGAGGGGATGACGTAAACCACCCATGTGTCTCACCCTCGGCCCATTGTGGTTCAGATTGCCTGTCATCTTCACACCTGTCTCCCTTGGCCAATCATTTCTGTAGAAGTATCTTTTAACACTGGACTGCTGCTAACTCGCTTTACATGAATAACATAAAGGAGAGTCTGAATAGTTAAAATGGGTATCCAGATTCTTCTACCAGATACTTCAAATAGTCTCTAGCAGCAGCAAAATAAATTCAGATGTGTCTCAATTTGTGTAGCCTTAAGCGAATCTGTTTTTGAATCTTTAAAATGATTTTGGATACAGTGGTTCAAATTTTGCATGTTTTGTGCCCATTCAGGACTTAATCATGGATATTTTCCACAGTAGTCTAATACATAATTATAAATAGCATATTCATTTCCTCATTCTTCAGCCATGTTGCTGTTGAGTCAGTCTTCTTTCCTGACTCAAGTGGTCATCTCAGGTCTCAGTAAATAATAAGCAAATTTAGGAGGGTGCTTAACATAGGAGTCAGGCATAAAGCATGCCATAAGCCATCTGTGAATTTACTTTCCAGAAGGATTGTTTAAAGACTGTGCACATAATTCATCACAATAACATCAGTCAGTCCACAGTACTGTGAGCAGCATTAATTTGTATGCTCTTTCTCTCTCACACGCATCCTTGTCAATTACATCTTCTACTCATGGTGTGGAAGAAAGATTATGTGATATAACAAGCTTTGTTAGAGTTACACAAAAGTTAGTCTTCTCCTAACACCATGAGTTTCTCCTCTGCAAATTGTCAGATGATTGACTGATTGTAGCGACCTCATTCATCATTGCTGAAGGTGGTTATTTACGGCAACGTAAAGTTAAAGTCTTATACATTCACACCAAGTACAGTTGCTTTGCGATTAGGCCGTGTTTGTAAGAGAAACATCAGTTAAGGCGTTACTTGTCTCAATGATGGATGCGTCAATGGAGGAAATTGAACTGCAGTATATTAGTACTTGATTGATGGAACTGGATTTTTCTTTTCCTTAGTCACGGATAAAATTCATTTCTCACACACACCTGTATGTTCATTCATAGGAGGTTTTGGAACATAGATTATACATAGAATAATGTTGTAATACATTAGGTTAAAGTTTACTATTGTGCTTTGAAATAGAGTAGAAGGGACCAATAAAATTTAATGTAATAAAGATTCACTGTAATTTATGGTTATACCAACAGTTCTTTCCCTCCTAATCATCATTTGAGACACCCATTTCCTTCACACCAGCAACATATCATACATGTATCATATATTAAGAAGGAGCACATGTGTGAAATTAATAATTTTAGTCATTTCAGATGGCAGGTAATGTCTTGCGGAGCATTTGGTGTGATTGTATTGCTATTACTGGTCTGTAGGGCCACATAAAGAGATATATATCAAATGTCCAACTCTGTCTCGTATAAATCACTTTTACACTCTTCTAAATTACAACAGTAAATGTGTTTTAGAAGAAATGACCACCTACATTACATGTTCTGTTACCAGTATCTGGCAAGTTTCAAATATGTTGATACTGAACAGTAACAGTAACAACATATAACTTTTTTTCAGCTAAAACATTCAGTCTTCCAATACAATACCCTCTCATCATATCTACAGCATCATCAAACCTGTTATGCTTGTGTTTAGGCACTGGCAGCACTCCCTTAAGGTTGTGGTCTTGGTAAGAAAAAGTCTGTACTGACTAGAAGCATGAGACAAAAATTGTTTATTAACATTTAATTGAAACCAGGATTTTACCCAAATCTTAACCGAAGTGCTTCTGTTGCCTAAACATAACCACACACAGGACTCTTGTCTACTTACTATGTTTTGTGCAGTACATAAATACACCGCTTCATTCATTCAAAAACATTGCCTACACACAACTCAGACAGTGTGTGCTGTACGTTTGCCATTGCAATGTAATTGGGAAAACAATTTCTATAAAAGTGATTGTTTCCTTTAAGAGACAGTCTCTTGCTGTTATAACATTTGATGCAAGTTAAAATGTTTTTATTGATCAATAGCTGCTGCCTAATCTCAGCAAACAGTGATACACTGATGAAAGATATTTGTCTGACTGAGGCTCAGGACAATCTCATTTTGCACGCTATTAAGATACAAAGATATTGTAGTTTGTTGCCTTGATATCACTTTTTATTTTAGAAGAGCAAAAAAGATAAGACACTTTGGATGAACAATTCATTGAATGCAGTACTAAACTTCAAAATATTTACTCTCAAACATCATAGTAATTAAATCACTAATTCAACTTTATTTCTGTAAGTGAAAAAAAAACCTTCCCAATTGTGCATGCTGTGCTCATTGTACATCATAAAGCAGTAGGCAGACAGGATAAAGGGCCCGGCATACTCAATTGGCAGCCTGTGGGCCACATCCAACCCAGAAGCAACCTTCCACTAGCCCAGCAAGCTTGACTTTCAAAGTTATGTTTGAATATTAATATTATCTTCCTGCAACAACTCAACTCTTGTGAGATTTCCAAGCAAGACTGTGAGACACAACAACAAACAGACTGGATCAAGAGAAAGGTAAAGAAAGGGTGCTGAAAATGTCTGGCCCATTTACATTTCCTGGTTTTAAAGTCTGCCCCAATTTAATTTGTAATTTAATAGCCCAGTTTCTTTAGCCAGGTAAAAATGCTTAGTCCAAAAGTGGGGTGCTCTGTGGGTTTGCCATTAGGAATTTCATGTGCATTGCAGCTGGCACTTACAGGCACTCTGGGACAGGCTCTCATTCAGGCAGGAGAAATGCTGCTCAATGTGAATAGTTTTTAGTTTTAATGGACAACGTAGACCACCACTACACCAAGTTTTTGCTTCTATGAATGTATTCTCTATCCTTTTAAAAACCATGAGGGGTTGGATGGTAATGGTAATGCTTTGTGTGAAAGGTGAACATCCTGGACAGATCATTAGTTAATCAAAAGGTTTAAGATATATACAGGCATAATCATACTTGGGTTACAACTTTCCAGATGATATGCTATGTATGGCTGTGGACTATGAGAAGAAACCTACATAGACAAAAGGGACTCATTCAGGAAACAAGACAAGCAGAGTTCCAAGACAGAGTTTTGTTTGAGTTATGTTTTCATATAAGAATTGAATAAACAACATCAGATCAGTGTAATAATGCAACATTTTAAGACACACATACATTTGGAACAGATGCTTCTAAACCTGGAAGAATAGAAGATTAAAGGTGTAAATAAAGGATGTTTTAAGTGTAAATATCTTAATCATCTTAAAATGTGATTAGCTGTATAGGTCTCAGATTATCTAAATTGACCAATTCCACAATTTATGATGAGTGCAAGCAGGGGAAATATTACAGGGAATTGGACACCATAATGATGATTATTGGATACATTAGTGGATGTGTACACTGACACTGAGACACATTTTCCTGTATAAAAAAAACTATCTGGTAAAAAAAACAAGTTGGGCAGTGAAAACCAATGCTTACAGTGTGAAAGGTGTTCCTTATCAAAGCTCACATTGTTCTGAGTGTTGTTCAGATGGGATCAAGAGGGCCAGATCCATCTGTGGATTGGACTCTTTGACCAGTTCCATTTCATTTCCTCAGATCATTTTGGTTTTGTTTGTTCAGGATAGAAATGGAGGGTTGGTCAAAGAGTTATTGCGCCACAAGCTGCTCACTTTTCGAAAACAATTTTCTTTTTAGATAGGTAGAAGTCAGATGTAAAATATCAGGATCTTTTTGTACACAGAACATAGTAGATGCTCAGTTCAAGCAGATGGTCCTGTTATTCCTTTGTGTGCTGTTTCTAACTTTATTTCCCACTGGACACACATACAGTCTCATACAATCTGAACAGTATCCACACTATCATCTTTCTTACATTCACCTGGGGGGCTCTATTCCCAAACATTCAGACAGTAATAGACAGCCTACACTCCAACAGCTTTTAGCTTAACAATGACATTTCTGTAGGAACCAAAGAAGTGACTTTAAGAACACACTCAATGCAAAATAGAGCAATCTGGTAGGTGCAGCAGCTTCTTACTTTGGTAAGAAACATCTGCTGGAAGTAGTAATTAACCTCTGTACTTTTTTTATACACTGTTTTTATGCACAAAGGCTTTTTATTTTCAAAAAGTCTACTGCCATACCATTTTGTTAGGCTGTACTCAGGCCTATTTAATAATGGTGCTGCTAAATGCCAGCACTAGAATGGCAAAATGCCCACAGAACCATGCTAACATGCTGATGTTTAACATGTAATGTTCACCATCTTAGCATTTTAGCAGGCTAACAGTCTAACAGTCACATTAACAGGCTAACAGAGGCTAGTGACATTAGTTTTACAGGAATGTGGTCATAACCCAATGTACTTGACAGATTTTTCGACCTGATAACCGTGCTGCAAAGTTGCTGCAATTTATCCTCAGGGGGGAATGAATGTTTGTACCGAATTTCATGGAAATCCAACCAACAGATGTCATTTTAGCTCAAAACCACACATGTGATCCTCATGGTGGCACTAGAGGAAAAGTCAAGGGATAACCAAACTCATTATGATTCATGTGTGGGAACTGTGATTGTCTGGGATTAGTTCTCCATACAGCATCACCCTTGTTGCTGCCTGGATACTTTTAAAATTCCCTCAAAGAGCAGAGCCTTTCCTGCCAAATTAAATGGTAAATATATTTGCCATGAATTGTCAATTCCTTGACAGACCTATCTCTGACTGAAATGGAGAATACATTTATATCTTGATCCAAGAACTGAAGCTTTTTGAGCCTCTTAACTTTAAATGGCCTGAATATATCCCCCCGATTATCGCCTTCAGCTTCGAAGTTGGATAAAACGTCTTGATCTTATAATAGTGCTGGATGAAAATGTATAGTGAGTGATGTCAATAACCCAAGAAATCCAAGCTCTACACTAATCCCAAAGTGTGTCATTGTCAAAAATATTCTTAATGAAAAACAAAACAGAACTAAACTAAACCCCAAATGTTCTGAGTCAATTATCCTTCATGAGTAGCTATTATCTTTACATGGTATTCATTTTACTGTAAAACAGGCCATTCTTACAAAATATCAAAGGATTTTCAAAAGAATTTTAAAATTTTAGCACCAGTATGAAAGAGCTTCATGAATTTTTCCCCCCGGCCTTAGAACATGGTGAACAAAGTGGTTAAAAATAGCCAGAGATAAGTATCTTTATGTGCAGGGCCTACTGCTGAGCATTATATTTATTTCCTTTTAAAGGTGATCAAAAGTGATCCCTCTTACTCACCTCATCTTTCTGCAGCCTTTTTGTCCAGGTCTGATTCCTGGCACCCTTACCTTTTTTTCTGCCAGTCAATCAATCCCAATATCTCTCTCTCTCTCTCTCTCTCTCTCTCTCTCTCTCTCTCTCTCTCTCTCTCTCTCTCTCTCTCTCTCTCTCTCTCTCTCTCTCTCTCTCTCTCTCTCTCTCTCTCTATTTTGTATTCCCTCCGGAGGCGTTGAAGATCCTAGAGGCAGTCTGCTGGAGATGAGGAGTTCTTGTGCAGTAATAGCCTATTTCAAGTCATTTCTCACATACAGTGTTACTGGTTCCCAGACAGTCCTGTCACTCCCTCACTCTATGAATTAAGCCACATAATCAACAGAAAATTGACAATTCTACGGTGGGACACCGTGTCCACACTTTTGTAAAATGCACACACACAAACTCACACACACTGAATGATGTCCTCACCTTGACTTCATCATTTCTCTTTAGTATAAAGGTAAATTTAATCCAAAACACATTAAAAATCTGTCTTTATCCAGACAGATTTTGAGTCTTGTTGATATTTGGAACTATTGACTGTAAATTAACTAGCATGATACATGATAATCCACAAACTGGATTATTGTCCTGTTGCTTGATTTGTCAAGAAATGTAATTGCTCACTTTTTCAAATGAAATTTGGAACATATATTCCTGGTGCATAAAGGATAAATCTTAAAACATATTGGTGATCCCCCTGACAGCGAAATATCTCAACATTTACTAAATTGATTGGCACAATATTTTGTACTGGCAATCCAGATTTTTCTTCTTTTTTTTTTTTTTTTAACTGAATTTGGTGATCCCTAACTTTTCCTCTAGCACCACCATGAGGTTTGAGACTTGTGAGTGAAATGTCTCAAAAAATCTTGCATGGATTGCCATGAAATTTGATTGAGACATTCTTCTGTCCCTCATGATGATTTCTTAAACTTTTCATCCAGCCCCATCTCACCAAAATGTATACTTTCATTACAATCATTTTATGACCAAATAACAGCAAATCTTTGTGTTTCGTGCAAATGTTGGCATGTTAGCACGCAAAACAAGGATCATACACTTGGTAAACATACCTGCTAAACGTCACGATGTTAGGAGTGTTATATTGAGTGTGGTAACATGCTGACATTAGCATTTAGCTCAAACCACCTTTGGATACAGCCTCCCAGGGCTGTTATCATGGTTGAGTGTTCATGAATCCAAGAAACATTAATTCTATTTAAGATGTAAGCAAAACCTCCCAAGAGATATCTCTACTAAAAGAAAGTATCTAAAATTAAAATCTACATACAGTACCAGTCAAAATTCCTGCATGTTTGCTGGAGGAAACCCCCTTCCCTCATTTTGCATTAAGGCAAATATTTACACATTTTAATGAGCGCTGTAATAATGGCATAGAATTTAAGCTGAATCTAATTTAGGATATTGTAAACCAAGGAAATATACATCAACAACCCCCTCGCATTAATCTCTTTCTTTATCAATTATTCAGTTGTTCCCGTGAATAAAAAGGGAAATGCAAAGCACACGTCTTTACATTCCTCTCTGCCTCGTCTTTTCTCCCACTGTAGCCTCAATCTAAGATTCCTCTGTTGTTCCCCTTGTTTCTGTGTTTCATCTGCACTTTCTCTTCCATACCACATATGTAGTTTAAATGTAATTTAATTCTCAGCGGCAGACAGATTATGTTTATTTTCAGACATTTACAAAGGTTGACATCTCTCCTCAAGTTTAAATCATTTCTCCACTGACTATTGAAAGTAATGAAATACATTACAATACATTTCTTGTAAATACACTCAGGATTTGGGTCATCAAAGTAAAACATATTGTCCATGTAAATGTGGATTGTATACAACATAGACAAAAAAATCCCACTCTCATTACACAAATACCAGGGAACAAAATGATGCACAATAGCGATGATAACAAAATTGTACTACTATGACAGTCAGGAGTTGCACTGCATTGCTTCTATGAATATTCATGCAAACTGACCTCTACTTGATCAGATTTTGAAAGCAACATAGTTCATGATCACAGAATTTGTGATCACCGATGAAAGCAGTTAAAACGGTGAAATGACTGCAGGGAAATGCCAACGGAAGGAAGTGAATGTATCTGTTCAGACTCAAGAGGCTTCATTGTAATATTTGCACAAGTCTTTTTAACACTCATAAAGACAGTTATAGCTTGTTCAATCCATCAACACATTCTTGCCCTTTAAGAGATGTGCTTTTTGAGGCATCACAATTCTGACTAAGCAAAAAGTTGAAGTATTGGAGCAACACAGCATAGACACAATAGATAGATAAATGCACTGTCCCCTCTTTATTATTTTGATGCTTGTCGTTAAATACACACCAGCCTGATATTTCCATATCACTGAGGATACTGGTTTGAACTCATGTTTACCATCTTACAATCTTACAGGCACATTTTCAAAAAGTCATTCTTTAAGGGGAAACAGTTTTAAATGGGTAGACTCTTATTGCGCTGGACTATTTTTTTTATCCAGAAAGATTCAAGAGTGCCATGACTACAAGGGGTACACACTTGCTAAGGAGAGGAAGTCAGTTGGACACACAGAGCAGAGGAATTCAAAACACTTTGTTGTTACATTTAGGAACAAAATACAGTGCAATAGTCGTCCAATATTGATCCAGAGTCATGCTCAGTACTTGGATATTTTTCACTAAAATGCACCTTGCATTCATAGTTAATTCATAAACTCCCTTCATGTATGTAGAATTGAACCACCAACACACCAGCTGACTGAGAGAAAAAGGAGCATTTCTGATATTTCCCCAAGACTTTATTAAAAAAAACAAAAAAACATTTAACAACAAAAGACAAAACAATCAAAATATTTTAGTCCGCAAAGAATATCCAGTTGGACTTTAATTCATGCACTCTTGCTTCCCACTCCTGTATATTAATAATGTTTATCAAAGAAAAACCATAAGTGTTCTGCCTGAGGAGTCTCAGAGATGAGGGTGGAGGGATGAGGAATTTGAAAACCAATAAATGCTACTAATACACTGTGACTGTGCCACCTAATTTTCTGACTATCAGCAGGGCATCATGAGGGCAATTAAACAACATGTAAAAAAAGGTATGGGAGTAACAATGTTTAAACACTGAAATCCAAGTTTCAGGTGCCTCACTGAAACAGGGCTTTTGAGTAAAGGGATTTTAGATTTTTTTTGAAAAACTTAATAACATGTGCTCTCAGCTGTTTGCATTTTTCTCAAAGTTACAACTTACAGATTCCATGTACAATACAGATGAACAGAACGTAGTGTATATAAACAGAGAGTGGTCAGCAGAGAGAGATTTGGATAGCAAGTGATAAACAATACAGAGAGAAAAAGAGCCACGCTATAACTCTGTTCAGAAGACACAGTGCCGGGGCTAAACTTGTGTCAGTGGTCGATCAGACTGGGGTTAAATACAGGTCAAATGCTATTTGGCATGGGTGAACCAGCACTTATAGGGATGAGAATTTAATTTAATGTTATTGACTTTTAAACAACGCTTAACCGTTTTCTCTGAAAAAGTGTGTGTGAGAGAAAATAAGAGGCAGACAGGAGAGCAAGACACACAGAAAGAAAAATAAAGAAAGAGAGAAAGTTAACTTTATGTGGAAACGTGTGATTCTGTGTCATTCTATGATTTTTCATTGGTGCCTGTGTGAATGGTAATGGGCATTTAAATATCCCAGCTGGAACTCTGGACATCATGAAACTTTGGTCAAGTCCACTTGTTGCTCTGTTTTGACCTTAGCAGAAGAATGAACCCTATGCCTAAATGCAACATGTAAAATGTCCTCAATGAATGCATCTGCAAAGTCTCATGTCTTGTTCATACAGAATGTATCTGCCAAACAGCTGGACTAGCTCTGACCAGAAGTAACAAAACCAGCCTAAAAGCAGCTCTAAAATTCAATAACTTACTAATTATGTATCGTTTATTTGATACTATTTCTTGACTGGAACGAATAACACCCTGGAGCCTCCACTGGTTGCCTGGCAATTGCTCAGAGCCAAAACAGTCTGACACATTATTCCCCGGAAAATGTCTGATTGTTGTTTTTATACAGTTTTTTGTACAGATTAAACAAATGCTGCTGCTGGTATAACTTATTTATATATATATGTTTTTATATCAGACATATATGCCTATGCCGATAGATCTGTGATGGGCCAAAATCAACCAATGAACCAATAATACCGGCATACCAATATATTGGTTGGACTTTAATAAATAAATATACACATATGTATATATACATATGACAAGGATATTAGTACTTTATACAGGCCCCACGGCACAACTGGATTGAGCATGTCTGGGATAAACTGGAACAGGATTTTCACAGCATAAATGCACTACTGAGATTTCTGTGTCCACAATCCTGCTTCAAAGACCTACCTGCCACTAGCTGTGTACTAAATTAGGTTATGCACATATTAATGCATCTTAAATATATATTTATATATATACATATATTTTTACAAGGTGACACTGTTGCACACCTTCCTTGTTTTATCCTCCCCTCTTATTTCTCTGTCGGTCTTCCCTCTTATGGTTCCTCAGAGCTCAACCACAATCTTTGTGTCCCTGCAAGGCTTTCACCCTTTTTTGTTCAATTGCTTTTTGTCTTTCTCTGTCAAGAGTTCTGAGGGAAAATCTTAAAGACTAAACATGTATACTCTGATAAAGGAGTGAAAAGTTTAAAGCATACTAAAATCTAATACAAGCTAAACTACTGTTTCCAACTTTTCACATGCATGTGGAGTGACAGTGAAATGGCTTTCAAGGCAAACAAAGGAATGCTTATAGTGAGATACATTAAAATTGGAAAGAGAAAAACAATCTGCGCACAGAAAAACAACATTGAGAGAACTGTGTTTGGTGGACTTTAAAGAAACTTTTTTTTAAACTGACAGTTTGTGGGGGGGAAAAAACATTTCATGGCAAGAAATCCTTCTTTCTCTGTCTCATCTGACACCCAACTGATATGGAACAGTTTTATGTCTTTTTGAGGTCTGTCTGTTTCATGTCTCAGCTGCAGAATTTGGCCTTTGAAATGATCTTCAGATGTCAGATGTCAGCACTTTAAAGGGGGAAATGCTGGTTGGAGTCTACATTTCCTAAATCTTACATCCTACATAACCTACTCTATGCTGTCAGCTGGCTTTATGTACTGTAATACATGTACTGCATAGTTTATGTGTGAGAGTGTTTTTTGTGAATGGTCTCAGATTAATTTCAACATTCATGTTTTTTTAATGGTGTCCTTAACAGGCCTTTTTTCATAGAAGACATGTTTGTCATGTCTCGGTATACAAAAGCCCAGATGTAAACACTAAAAACAAATGGCTCACTACCACACTGTGATGGCTACATGGGACACTTGAAGAGAACAGGGAGATCGTTACTAGTAACACTTGTTCATTCCCTACTCACAATGTCCCCCGTTAAAAAAAGGCCACATTCAGAACACAATTGCTGGTAACTTGGACTTGGGGGAAAAAAATGAGTGGTGCTTGTTTTTGTTACCCTGTCACATCTGATGAAGTTGGAGAGGCTGCTTCCATTGCGAAAAATCTATCTATCTCTCTTATTTATATTTATCAATCTATTATTTTTCAATATTAACAATTTAAACTTAGACCTCTGGGTTTACAATGATTTCTTTCAGAAAAAATGGATTAAAGTGCTCCGGAAAGTTTGTTCAAAGGACCCTCACTGTGTTTCCCCTGCGGCAGAGTGAATCCTCAATGTCAGTGTGCTGAATTTAGTGTGTCAGTACTGCCTAAATGAGAGCATGTCCAGATGCCATTACTAAACGAAGAATGGCAGGATTGAAATGTCAGAAACGCATGCTGTTAGAGTGCTGTTGTTTGGTGTTTTCATTTATTGGTTAATTAGAACTCTTCTCAGGTGGAAATTGGGTGGAGTGAGGGATGACTCATTAGGCAAATAGGTGGAAACACCTGGACTACATCACAGAGATATTACAATCATTATTAACATCACATCGAAAAACTGTAAACACATTTTCTATTGCTTTTTTTTTGCATAGACGTCTTTATTGAGCAGTAGACAGACAGGAAACATGGGACAGAGAGGGGGACGTGACATGCAGCAAAGGACCTCCAGCTGGGATTCGAACCGGGGTCGGCTACGTATGTGGCATGCACTCTAACCACTCGACCACCTGCGTAGTACCTTTTCTATTGCTTTTGATCAAAGACCAGATAAACAACACTGTCAGCATAGATAAATCAAGTTGAACTCAAATGTTGTTATACCATCTTTGATTTCTTTTCTTCTTCTTCTACGAATGTGTAGTATTGCACTTCCAAATTGCACACCCTCAACTCGTAAACTACTTGTCAATTTTATTTATTTATTTATTATAGTTTAAAGCCCAGCTGCCCTGATACAATCATTAGGGTGCAAACTTTGGAAAACTTCCTCCAGAGCCACAGAATAAATTCTACAACTCTTTCACAGGCTGAGTGGCACTCCATGTGATGGTTAGGCTGACATTTTTGACAGGCTTCAACAGTTAGTGTGGAGATTATATGGAATGATTAGCACTCTCAAACACAGTCATACTGAGCTGACAGCAAGTCGTGTCAGAGACAAAGGAGAAATTAGCAGAGGACAGCTGCTAGTGTTATGGGCTTTTTTGTCTCCTTCTGAAAAACATGTGGCATTAGCACAGTCGCTGAGCAAAGTGCACAGTTCTGTGTGCCTGTAAGTAAGTGTGTGTGTGTGTGTGTGTGTGTGTGTGTGTGTGTGTGTGCGTGTGTGTGTGCGTGTGCATGTGTGTGTGTCTGAGATAAATGGTATACACATGTGGCTTTTTACTAAAGTGTTATGATAGATTTTTGCTGTCATTTGCCTGATGCTTGTATTGCACTTTTTCTGTTTGTTTTAGCTCACTTGTCTACCTACAGTACATTGTTCAAAATATTGAAGTGTTAGCACGTCACAACACACGGTATTTGTTTGTATATCAACATTTTGCAGTTTTCAAGATTTGATTGCTTCGTAATTAAATTAAATGTCTACACTCCTGCTAGAATAATAAGAGGTGTGCCTTTCAAATATGCATCAGTGACAACGGAATTAAGACATAAATCAGCTTATGACAGAGGCAGCTGCCTTGTTGCCAGAGGGCAGATAAAAATGACACAAAAAGAATAGTCAGCAAATGAGAGACAGCGTGTGAAGCACGTGTTTTCAAACGTGTTGTCACTGTACATTTCAGTAACATTAAGAGAGATCATGACTTCCACTGCCTTCTGGCATTGTCCTCTTGTTATTGATGGTACACCAGCAGCTGTTTGGACTAACAGTTGACTGGGAAAAAGTATTTCTTTCCACCCACTCTAACCTCTCCGAACCATCTATCAGATCTCAGACTTATTAGGTGTCAAATACAGTGTGCTTAATCATCACTGCTAGTCTTGTTTCCTTTGTGTCCTTTTGAAAAATGAAAAACAGAAAATGCAGACCATACTTTATTCCAGCTGATTAATTCCACAATTGCTTCTTATGCTAGGTTCAGAATATGCTGACTGATTGACTCCCTGTAGGCTGTAGTGATCACAGTATTCCCACCATTTGGTCACTTGATCATCGCACTTTCAACTCTGCCAGCCAAACACAAATTTGGAAATAAATGGTATCTAGATGCAGAAAGAAAGAATGAGAAATTTTACTAGAGTAGATGGAGCATGTCCAAAATGCTGATTAGGTTGACCAGCCTGTGTGCCTTTAATCATGATCATATAAATAATAAGCCAACAAAACAGAGCTGATTTCTATTGTTAGGCCTCTTAAAGTTCCACTTAAAGAAAATAGTTTTTTTTCACTATTGGTTAAGATAAAATTGTACTCACTAAAGTAAGTGTTAAATAAAGTATGTCCAGCAAAACAATCAGACAAGCTTAACATTTCAACATATACCCCCACTGGATTATCTATGGACCACAGCCTTTCCTCATCCCTTCATCTATGATTGCTACCATGGCAATACATGAAAGCAGAAAAACAGGATTAATAGATGTGTGTAATCAATAGTGTTCTTTAGTCTCCTCAGCGTTATATTGTGCTTCTTCTACTTCTCCTGTAGCCTAGAGCAGATGCTACCTATGTTGCCTCTGGGTCCAGACAGAGCCTGGGGACTGTGGCTCTACACAAACACCATAATATCCTCTCATACTCCTCACATCTTCCCATCCTTGCCCCTCCTTCCTCTAACTCCTTAATTTTCTCCCCTCCTCTTTCCCACCCTTTCCAGCACAGGTGGACTGTGGTAGAAGCATATCCTCATTATGGGCCTGTCTGCATGATGCCATGCAGGATCCTGTACCAATCCACACAAGTGATCACTTTTCACAGACTGCTGGGAGGCTGCTGGAGGATTAATGCGTTCAATGTATCTCACATCTGTGGCTGTCGTAGTTGCTCTAGAACATAAGGGATGGAATAATATGCATGTCACTTTCACATAGCTGGGCACCAAACAAATCTCAAAAGCTGTTTAGTGACATTATTTGTGTCATAAACCATGTTAGCTCAACGGACCCAAAATGAGAACCAGAGGCACTGCAGGACACCAAATTAACTTGAAACTCCAAATTGCTATGTAAAAGTAAAAAACACAAGACTAGGTCAAAACCTAGTATATGGTTGGACCGTGTATGGTCATTGTGTGAAATTGTAGTAAATGTGTCACAGGAATAGTCGGTAGTGTCTATTATGTAAATTCCTGGATGTTAAATGTTCATCTGTAATTTTTTATTTTATCCATCCATTATTTTTTATATTTGTTGTTAAAGTGTACTGAAGTAGCATATTACATGGCATGGTTAAGCTATGTTTGAGTCAAAAAAGGTAATAAAGGCTGTTGCAAGAACAATATTTTCCTATCATATCTGGGGATGTTTGATTTGAAAAATAATTTTAATTCTAATTCTAATTATTCTACTTACCTATCTGTTAACTCCCCCTGCTCTTTTATCTGTTTTGTTCTGCAGATGTCTGTCATTCTTAAGACTTGCTCTGCATAGACTGTTTTGTCAGAGTGATGGTTATTTTGGGTGTTTTAACTGTGTGTTCTCCCTCATGCCTGTATGCGCTTTTTTTCTGCCTTGCTTCCAGTCGATGTTCATGGAGGCAGCAGTGGACATTGTAAATGAACATTTTGACAGCATTTTGACAGCTTTCAGGGGGCTTGCATGTTTTACCTGCATGACTTGTGTCTTAATGCTTCATCGTTTGTGATGTGAAAATGTCAGAGAAATAAAAAGCTTGCCTCCTCGTATTAGAATATCTCCTGCTGGCTGCTGGCTGCTGGCTGCTTAGAGATGCTAGTATGCTTCTGTTCAAACAGGAGTTTAGCCGACTTCACTGTATTTAACACCAGAGCTGAGAGCATCAGAGGGCAGATATTAGGAAACACAGTTACTCTGCTTCATGCTGCTGTCCTCCTCTTCCTTCATCTCGCACCAATTCATTTTTAAAGAATAACAAAAAAGTGGGGAAACTCCAAGATTTGGCTGGCCAACCAATGGTGTAACTTCTTCAACTGCAGTTATAGGGCTGGTCTGTGCTGGTCCAGCCGAAGAGAAGAGGAGGGACATAGAAAGCAATATGTGGCCACACAACTTTAGTGACACTTAATCAATTAGATGAACCAGGTAAAGAAAATCAAACTGACCTCCTATCTTATTATTCTTCCCTCATGGGGTTACAGGTGGATTTGGAATTCAGGACTCATGCTCTAAATGTTTGTCAGCTCATTAAAGTAAAGACAGTTTGCCTGCATCCTTGGACTGAGCATAGCCATTGTCTCCCAATCAATACTCTGAACAGGTACCTCATTGCAGCTCATATATAATCAATTTGCACCAGAGCATTACAGCTGAACTTCACCACCATCGCAAAAACAAGCTTTCACGCCTGTCACAGCGAGTTGAACCAAAGTGGTAAATTAATTCTTCAGCTGAATATTCCCAACAGCGGTGGCAGCGCAGGGACGCCATATGCCTGCTGCTTTGTACAAAGGATGTAATAGAATGTGAGTACAACACAATAAATCATTTTTCATGAGGTTAAAGTGATACAATACACAAAATCTATCTTTTGAGGATCAAACACTCACCTTCTTTAGTCTTATAAGTGCAGCTTCCACAGTGAGGGGAAACAGTAGCTGTAGTCAGCTTGAATTCAATCACAATGTGTGAAACATTTTTAACATGGGAACAGTGACATCTCATCTCATTGTACCTGTCTGTATGGTCATTATATTCCAAACATTCACTGTTATACCAAAATATGGCAGTAAGTCCTTCTGTGTAACACTATTACATCACTGATGTGTTTTTGTGTCCATGTGGTTAAGTCAAATTTAAAGGGGTTACAATTTGAAAATAAACATATAAATACCTTGGACACATTCTTTTTTGTGGACCCAGCATAACATTTCTGCTTTTAATCCATTTTGATAGAATATATTAGAGGATTATGTGGTGTAAGTGGTGTAACCATAAAGACTTTGTACCAAATAATTAAACTTGCTTAAAAATGCAAATTTCTCAATAAAACACCATATCAACTAGTTTGGCATGATCTTGGCCTATACCTTTTTTTAATATTAAATAAGGTAATGGAATACAATTGTTCTAAATTTTAAATTTGATCAGGGGAATCATGTAAATCCGGAACCATTTCAATTTTTAAAAGGTTTGTACGTAACAGAACATATAAAAAAAAGTGAGCAAACTATATAGTCAATGAATATTTTAACTGAACTGAATATAACTTAATTTCCATGTCTAGTCTTGTTGCATCCCAGATCACTACTTAAACAGTCATTTAATGATGAACACCAATAGACATTTTTATTTTATTGTTAGACTTCTTAAGTCTTTTTGGTCTCCTCTCTCACTGCTGTGTGACTGTGTCAGAGCGCTACCATTTCTCAGGCAATATTGCTTTTTCATATTCCTACTTATTAAATATGGACTGTGAAATATAAGCATAACATTTCCAATAATCAGAATATATGGTGGTGCTGACCGGGGTAGACATATGTCATCTGGAGACTAATATTCCTGAACTTTCATCACATTTATTTTTAAAACTTTTTCCACCATCTGCTTCCCACACATTTGCAATTAAGCAAACCAATTATTTTACTCTAAATTATGTCTGCTATTATTGTAAGTCAAAATGGATGACTTTTACTACAGTTATAAATTATGGAGTTCAATAAAACATTTTTTAACATTATTTAACCTCTAAATATATACATTATGATATTTCCAAACACCAACCACAGCTCTTGGATGGCTCACTGATGCATAGCTACTGTATCAAGTCATAATGTCTAGTTTTGCTGCTGCCATAAATGTTCAAAATAATCTGAATGACTGAATTATCTTCAATCCAGTATTTGAAATTTGCCACCATGCTGCTTTCCACCACTGTCTCTGTCTGAGACTGTAAAGGCATTATTCCATTAGACACCAACCTACTTATGATAAAGAATACAATCTTGACTGCACACTAAGGTATCAGTTGCCACTACTAAAATGTCTTATTGTCAATCGGACTTATGTCTTATAAAAAAAACCCAACAACAACATATTTGCCAACCTGCTATCTGTCTCTATTCATCTGTTAGTCCATTTATCTGTTGTCTGTTTGCATTGTTTGTTTGATTGTGTGTGTTTGTCTTCCTGGTTGTCTGTTTCTCATTTCCCTTTCCTTTCCTCTCTTTTTCAATCTCCAAATCACACTGTGCATTAATTCAAAAGTAAATCAATAATATAGTGTAGCTGTACTGTAATTATAAATCACTTATCATGACTTAAAATGGTGAGCTTTGTAAAAAAAAAAAAATTAAAAAAATGCTTTAGTCGTCTATGCTGTCACAAATATTTTCTGTGATGAAATACTTTGCACCTGCAGCTCTGGAAGTAAAATGCCAAATCTGGGCTTCGTGGTAGCATCTATAGATCCTGAGGCAGTGGTCAGGATAAAATGGGCTTTACTCCACACCAATTTAATTCTGCTAAAGTTGCTGTCTAACTGCATTTCAATTCTTCATGTGAAAAAGGCCACAGGAAAAGGCCAATATAGTCAGGGGAATGTTCTGCTGATTATTAAAACGGTTACCTTTAAATAGCTATGATGATATTGGTAAAATAAAAGTTAAGATTTCCTTTTTATCCCTCTCAGCCTCTCTGTTAACTAGAGGCCAGTATTTGTGTTAATTAAGCTGCTGTACTTGGTATGGTTATAATGACTGGCTGAAATGTATGAGTCCAAGTATGGAATCAAATAGCTCAAGATAAATCTTACAAAAGTTAATGCTAACATTTAGAATTTCATATATACATTTTCCTCTCAAATTAGCCATTCTCTGGTGAAGCAACCCCCCACAGCCAAGACCTTAACCTTAGACTGGTTGGCGGTAGACTCAGCCTTGATTATTAGTCATCCTCTCCTACATTTGTGGATCATTTTCTCCATGTGTGCATGTAATTATGTCTAATTTGGAGACAAAACCTAAAGCCTCCATGGCAGTGATAAGAGGCTGATAAAAAGCTAAATATATCTTTGCTGAGATTTAATCAATGCATTGATCACTTGTCCATTATGAACAGCTGGGATAAACAGCCTAAAGGAGTCAGATCAAAACATCTAATCTTCATCAACACTGCAAACAAAATCCAGGTGTATTAGATGGTTTTCATTAGGAAGACCATTAATATGTATAAATTCATTTCACACATTGTTTAACCCGAGTTTGTTAAACGGGTTGTCTCTTTCTGAAATAATCATAGGAGCCCAGGAGGTCCATTAAGCCACTGACTAATCCTGGCAAATCCACCTGTCTTTCCAGAATACTCCAACCTGAACTGTCTAACTCCTAAATAACAGTGACACCTGCAGCACCAGCACATTTCGTCCTTGTTGCCTCCTGTGCTGCCCCAGATGTCACTCAGAGAAAGGTGCATCTGGTTGAGTTGCAGTCCTTGAATGAAGATCTCCTTTTCTTGAAAATAAAAAAAAATCTGTAGTCTATTCAAGTGTGAGAGGGAGAGATATGTGTCGGTGTTGACTCTCCTTTGCTGTTGGGACCCCTGGACTAAATAACATGCTGTTTTTAAGACATAGCCTGAGCGTAAATTTAAATTATGATCACTTGTTGCATCCTTCCTTGTTTGATGTGCCAGCCATAAAGTATTATCATTGTTAAAAAAAAAACGAGAGTTAGCTTAATTGTTAGCATAAATAGCTGGTTGGATGGTTAAAATGGAGCACTGGGCAACAGATCAAAGTCTTGCCTATCTTTCAAAATGCTATCACCAGCCTTACCACAACCGAAGTGCATTGTTCTAACACTATAGTTGTTCTACACACTGCAAGTATTACTGGAGTTTTTACCTCTTCAGCTTTCCTACAAACTCATCTGACACTTATTAAAAAAGACTCAGGTGTATACTGAATTGTCTCTGTGGTATAAATGGCAAAACTCCTTTCTGGTTGAATGTGTTTGTACATTAAATACACTTCTGCAAACATGAAATATTTATGCCACCTATTTTTGGCAGGACTATAGATCCTTTACTCTCTTGTCACCAATGGATTCTGACATCCTGTATTATACATGACAAGGAATGGCAAACCTCATGCAAAGGGTTTGCATTTTTCAGTAATGCTGCCATGTGTGGCAGGAATGAGAAAGGTTACAGATTTCACTACTGAGACTTGGAGGATTTATATTTATCCTCCGAAGGCAAATCTATCTAATATGACAGTTTAATCCTCTTAGAGACGTATTAACTGTGATCAAAGAAAGGATGTCAGCATCCAAAGTTTCCCCGTGTTTTTTGCCACTGTTTAGTGCCTTAAGAAAGCATTACTCCTCCAGCTGATTGTTTGAGCCTTCCCAACTTGCTCTGAAAATGTGACATGGCAGAAAACGTTTTGTTCAGTACCAGTCCAAGGTGTGGACACACCTTCCCATTCACTTGAATGAGAAAATGTCCACATTTTTTGCTGGTACTGCGCATTTCTGAAATATATATTTAATAACTTCTTAATGAGACAATGACATTACTGATTGTTAATTAAAATTTAGTCAGATTAATGAATGTATTATCTCTTGCACAAAAACATAATATAATTCCTTACTGTTCTAAAACCACAATAAAGTCATGGAACCATTAAGGATTCTGTCTGATATCACAGAAGACTAATCTTTAAAAATATCTCTCAGATGTGTGGAGGTTCAATACACATTCTAGAAATGAAGTTTAACAAACTAACTTTTTTTCACAATGGAAGCAGATAGTGTACCTTGATCCTTCTCTGTTATCTCTGGTCTGAAAAGGTGAGATGATAGTGTGGAAACTAATTAGAATTGAGAAAGTCTGGGAGTTACATTCATGGAACAGCCTGCAGTGTCATAGCCGCAAAAGTTACTCCCAAAGTAAGGTGTTACTAAAAAATCAACAAGAGAGTTGTAAATATAAGATTTAATCTAAACATGATCTTCTTTCCTCTTCTTCTATTTCAAACACTTAGCAGTCCTTTGTTGGGATTAGATTAGATAAGTAATTAAACCATCTCATTTGTTGCCTGCACCACTATTTTTTCAGGGTTTTTATATCTCAAAGTAGGATGAAAGACACATAAAAGAGGGCAATGTGTGCCAATATTCTCACAAATGTTCAATTCAGTGCTAGTACATACGCCAGGGTCAATGTATGTTCATGTCTCACACTGTAACAGTAAATTATGCATTCTGCCATTTGACTTGAACGGACAACCAGGGAAGACATAAGATGTCGAAGAGTATTTTCCTCCACCAGGCCAGACTCACCTTTTTGTCTTAAAGAAGAAATGTGTTTAATCTGACCACTGTCTGCGGCTCATTTATTTCATCCTCTTGAATGACTACACCGTCAAGCAAGAATAGGCATAAGGGCAGGTACAAGTGTTTCCTGTATACAAAAGAAAGAAAAATGTGTAAAAGGTGTTTGGTGTGAGGTGTTCCTCCTTTGATTCTGGAGGATATTTTATTCTTGGTTCATCCTTGGGGGAGGGAATGTCTCATTTGTTGATGTCTCTCTATAGAATAGTTTATATAGACAGTGTATAATAGTGGAGTTTGCCATTCTCACGCTGGATTCAAATTCCTTAGACGTGCACAAGGGATTCACAAGGAAATTTGATCTCATTTATATTAGCCTCACATTTCATTCTCCTAATGCCATATGAAAGCTGTATTAAGTTCCTGCTGATACAGACCGAACATGTCCTACTACTGCTGCTTCACAATACAACTATATGTAGTATGTTAAAAAAAAAAAAGCGCCACAGATTTTTTTATGTTAGAGGTGGAATCAGAAATGTTGTTATTGAAATTGTCATGACATATGGCTACATGTGACAAAATCAAAACTTTTGATTTTTTATATTTATCGTGCTTTAATAGGTAGACAAAATTAGGTCTCTTTTTAATACGTGCTAAATATCAAACACTGGACAAAGATTTTCACTGGATCATATAATTGAAATTGTAGTTGTTTTGAATCCAGTGGCACCAAGAATTTGATATAACTCCTTGTAGTTTTTGAGATACAACCATTTCTGTATCATACTGCATTTAATCATTAGTCACATGGGATTACTCATTGTATCACTTTCCTTGAAAACACAAGTGGAAATAGTCGTTCATATGATCATATGTTCACACACACAAAAAAAGACCTTAATAACCAGATAGATTCAAGTAACAACAAATTAAAAAAAAAGATTTTCCAATGTCTTTTCTATTTAGGGAGAAATGATGGCCATGAGTTTCAATGCATTTCTATGGGCTTTATGAGTATGACTGTATTCTGATTAACTAATGCCCTGTGAGGGAGGGAATAAAGCCCAAAGCCAGATGCTTGTTTACAGACATCTCTGGTCTTTGAAATTCAGGTGTTTTTTTTTCACATATCTAGCTGTTGAAGTTTGCCACTGTCATTCATCCCGCCAGGAACAGGGGAAGAGGAGCTGTAATGAGATATGAGAAATTATTGGAAAATATTCACTGTTCAGGAGGTGATTGAATTGATAAAATCAGATGAGACTGAGAGGGTAGACATCTTTATTGAGCCCCCAGATTGTGAGAGTGGTGACAGTGTAAAGGACACTGGAGATGAGGTGATGTGTGGAAGTCTGGAACAACTGTTAAAGTCATCAGCTAGTTGCTGCAGCAGATGCAATCCTCTGCAAAAATGGGATAAAAGGTCAATGAAGATAAGCATGCTGAAGATGAAAAGACACTGAAAATGACTAGTCCCAGTGCCAACACTGATAATGCACAGAAAGAGGAGGGCCTACCTATGGATACACCTGTGAGTGCTGACAATGAGATCGAATAACCTGGAAAAACAACTGACAAAAGGTCAAAGATTGTAGATGCTACAGTGGTTTAGGATCGGTTTTAAAGTGTTTTCTATTGCAGTAGCAGTGCAACTAAACGTGATTTTGTTAACTCAAGCCATTAAAATTGTAAAGGTGTATTTAAACGCACATGTAATGTATGTAATTTCTGCCACTAGGGGTATTTTAATGAAAATAATAACAAATACATATTTGATGATGTTGTGAAGTAGGATGGGATCATGGGAGTTGTTGTTTTCATTGTCAAACAACCATCTTCTCCTGGTTAGGAGTTCATTGCTTAGCAGGTTTTTACTGGGAGCTGAATTATCTGCAGCAGTTTACTCCCAAAAACAAATGGACCCATAGATTAAAACCTGGAAAAACAGTGAATATAGCAGTGTCAAATTAAAAATCTGTGTATCTCTGACACTTTTCAGCAGACACAGGACATTCAGAGGGGATATGAGCTGAGCTGCAGCTAACATTTGCTCAGCTTGTTTCTCTGATAACCTAAGATCAAGACATTAATGAGATTTTTATCAGGAGCCGAATTTTCCACAGAGGTCTCCTCCAAGCATACATGGGGATTAAAACTGGTAAAAACAGTAAATAGAAACGTGAAAATGTAGTGTTTCTTTGAGGCTGTTGGACAGACAGAGGACGTCTAGGCGGGGCCCATGCTAGCTGAGCTTCCGCTAATGTTTGCTCTGGTTGTTTCTCTGATAACTTAAGATGCAGACATCTGATGACTAAAATCCTTCATGCAGTTAAAATATATACTATACTAAAAATGAACAAAATCTAAAAGCCTTATCCTAAAACTGAATATAAGTCAATTTAGTGAGAGTATCTGGTGGACAGCCATAAGACTAAAGTATGCTCTTGTATACTCTCTGGTAGATGTCATTGTGGTGGCAACTTCATCCGACTTAAACAGGCTGTGTCAGTTGACTAAATTACAACATTTCATGAATGCAAACAGAAGAGGCCTGTACTTCATTTGCAAAAGGACTGTAACACACATGGCAGAATGCATAATTAAGGATATGACCTCTTTGTTGATTATTTTCAGACTCCAAGAACTGCAGCAGAATTGGCATACTGTTGCAGGGAACTTCCATCCAAATTATGTTGGTGCATTTGATGGAGAGCATATTTACACCCATCCACTTAAATCCATTTTCTGGAAAAAAAACATTTGCGGTCGAACTCTAATCTTGGTGGATGTTGTTGGTTGCTGTATTTTACTAATGGAACCCAGAGCAGAACATCAAATGCTGGTCTCTTTTTCCCCTCCAACTTGATTCTCCTTTGTCCTAGCATGTACTCCAAATAGGTATAATGACAGATATATGGTTTGAAATCCTCGCCAATTATAGAAAGAAAGAAGTGTTTTGAACAACTTCATTGCTTTGACATTTGGTGAATGTCCGGGAAAATAAATACTGGAATGATGCAACACAGACAAAACAATTTGCATACAATAGTTTCTCTTTCATATAAAAACTTGTTGATAGAAATCTTGATAATGTTATCTTGAAAATCTGAGTTCCTCCCTGTACAGTGTAAATCCCTGAGCAACAAAGGCAGAAATGATTGCTGACCATTCATGGTAATCAAAATGCCAAATATCTTTCTCACCATTCATTTGATTGTGAAGATGTTTCACGCCAGTCCATCAGATTCTCACGGCGACACTGACCATTTTGTGTAAAGCAGCATCTGATTTTCTTCCACACTGATCCCATCCCCCTTTCATTTCATTGTGCAATCAGTACAAGAAGACTTACTAAAAGTCTTTGTCAGAGCTTGTGTGATGACACAGGTTGTATATTGAAAACAATATCACATGAAAACTCATTCATATGTCAATGTTTTAATTTACAGTGAAAAGACAGACTAACAAAGCTGCACAGATCTTTTACTTTGTCTTATTTTCGAGGGCACTGAATTGCCAACAAAATGCCAAGGGTCCAGCAGGGAGATAGAGTTCATGAATTTTTCATGCATTCCCTAATGTCAGACACTTGCTGGTGGAGTGGCTGGATCTTTGCTGTCGAAGAAAATGCTATGATTAATTCTTTAGTATTTCAGACTTCCCACTGTTACAGGAACCCACTATTTGAAGCCATGCAGCTGTAAAATCAAAACCTATTGAAATTGCAGCAGTGTGGCAGGCAACTTGGACTGTGACACTGAACTTTGCTGTTGTCCACTCACTATTGGGTGCAGTTTTTCCTCACACATGCACTTGGGAACACACATGCACAGGTATGTGTACCAACCACTTAAAAAAAAAATATATATATGTATAATGTAAATGTTTAAATGTTGGAAAAAATATATTAAATTAAAATAAGAAAATCTGGACAATGTGTATACATTCAAGACAATGTAAAATAATATATTTGCGATGGAATGATGGAATGTCTAGTAAAATGTAAGGCTTATTAAAAATGTACTCCATAGACACAACTAATTGTGATCAAGTTTGAGACTCTAAGACTAGAACCATCAATAGTTTATGAATGACAGGAAATTGTTTAAATGCATGCTTACAACAAATATAAGAAAAAAAAGCAAGACAGCAACACAACATGCACAACATAACACTGACGGTAATGAAAAGTCTAATTCCATTTTGTATATCCTGCAATCTATGGATATGTTCACTGGGTTTCTGTGTGTGTGTCCTTGCGTGCATGCACGTGTGTGTACCAGCAATGCCTGGATTATTTATCCTTGTGGAGAAATTACTTTCATATCCAGATGTCCTTTGCAGCAGAAACCAAAGTAATATTCAGTTGAAGTTGGACACCTACAGATCAGAGCATATGTCTAGAAAAGGCCATTATCTATTATTCATCCTTCAGTCTTGATGAAGAATATATGCTCTTGTGGAGATTACTTCTCTTCTCTGTTCTCTTAAGTAATGACATTGATTCATCACTGAAAACACACAGGAGAGCAATAATGAATTATTGAGCTTTCCTTTTGCACAGATTTCCATCCCATAGGTATTTTCCAAGTCATCACAATAAACATGAAAATGCTACACTGAAAGAGCCTCTATACCACACTAAGGTATGGCTATTGATCTTGAGATCCAGTCTCTACAGTAAAGCCTATGTTGATTGCATGGTAGGACTGCATTTCTCAACAGGTGAAATATAACCATGTAATCTGTTTTTGTTTTTCAATGTGGTGTCAGCATGAATAAAGATAACTTTTCTCCTTCTAATTTGGGGGTTATTATTATTTTCCTTGTTTAGTTTTTTGTTGCCATTACAGACCATGTGCTCCAGTTTATTTACACCCATCTAACTGAAACTTGAGTTGCATCAGGGATAAATTGCAACCTTGGACTTTCAGACAAAATCATTTTCCAAACTGATAAATGGTTTTATCCACTCTCACCGCCCTTCTCTGTATGCGTGTGTCTTTTGAAATCCAGATTGTATGTGTCATTAAATTCAATAACCCTGGAAGTAATAACATTTGTGAAGCTTACATTGTTTAATTTTTTTGTGTTGTAAGACAGTGCTATTGAGCTGTTGCACTACCACTATTATATGTCCATGTCCTATGCACATCAAGAACGTGCAGAGAGCCCAGTAGTTATTGTTTTTCATTGTGTTATTATTGTATTTCAATAAAAGTGATAATAGGTGTAATAATCCTGTTTTTGTTTTTATTTGCATTTCTACTTTTAGGATATGAATGTCATGGACTCATAGTTTTGGACTTTTTATGTTCTATCAGTTTTCAGAGTGTTCAGTCATTTGGTTTGCTTTAAACTTGGGTTTGTTTTCTGGGTTCTTCTTTTCAGTGTGCTCTGTGTTTTCCTTGTGTGCTCCTCTTCACACCTGCTCTGCATTTTCCTCATTAGCCCTGCCCTATTGCTTGTGTCCTCTTTAGCCAATCAACTCCCAGACTGCCCTTGTGCTGTGCCACTTGTTCTGTGTTATTTTATTAGTTTGGTTTGTATTTAAGTCTTCCTGGGCAGTCATTGTTGCATCCTTTGTTGAGATTCATCAAGTTTGTATAAGTTTGTCAAGCCTGCTGGATTCTGTTCTGCTCGGTGCTTTTTTTGGTTTTTGTTACACAGTCAAAGGAAGTAAACCTTTTTCTGTAGCCCTCCTTTGGTCTCTGCATTTTGCTCCACCTGCTCTACTTTCTGTGACAATTAAAGTCTTAAAATATCAAGCTATTGTAGAAATGAGTGACAAAGAGACAGAACAGAGCACATGAGAGCGATGGTAACAGCAATGTAACCTTGCTTTTTTCCTCCCAAAGACAAATAATGTTCTAGAAAACGTATAAAACCCTACTATCTGTGCTTTTCTGAATACTGTATTTGAATTTGGCTCCACCCCTACTGCACACTCAAACCAAGGTTTCATATAGTTTCAGTATGTATGATGTGTACTAATATGGGCATGTATTGATTAAAATATTCTCATTTCAGTCTTTTCTCTGTGCTACCGTAGAGGTGAGTCAACCTTTGTGTGTTGACGGTTTCCTCAGTTTGAAATGATGTTAAAAAATTACAAGGCTGACATCTCCCAGTTTAACTTTCTTCAGCATGATCATTGACCATGTGAGTCACACAGTAAATGAAGGTCATTAAAGCCACGCTTCTTCAAAATAATCAAGCAATAGTAGGCACATAGGTTAGAGTTGAGTCACTGAATCCACATCTGAAACACCCACACACTGAGCTTTGGATGAGAAGTGCTATCTTGGGAGATTACAGCTCTCTGTTGAGGGATATAACTCCTGTACAGTTTAGTTTTAAATCATAATGTGAAGCATTTTTTTCCATGCATATATGCTGCAGTTTGTATTTTGCTTCTGTGTCAGTTATCTCCCTTCAGAATCACATTTAGATGTGAAAGGCCCGGGAGCTACTTCTATCCCGCTCCATTTGCCTCAAAAAAAAAAAGAAATCTCACCTGGAGGAGCTGATGAAATTAGTAATTTAGTTGGATTTTCATCAGACCTTTAACTTGCAGGGTTATTACTTTCAATAAGGCTGCTCATCTGCTGAGCCCAGGCTGGAAATCCTCGCCTTATATCCTCTTCATTTTCGACTTATTCATAAGGGGTTGGTCGGCATTGTTATGAAATAGAACCATTTCACATTACTACATTACATTACTGTGTCTACATTCTATTACGACTCCCACCTGTCCTGTCTGGAAAGTCATTTATTTTCCGACAGAGCAGGGAGAATGGAAGTCTGCAGTCTTAAGAGAAACAAAATCAACTCATTTCTAGTAGATCTCCAACCCATGGAGACTGTTTCTCTTCAAATTTAACAACTTTTTTCCCCTCTTACATACTTATATTACACATATTTATATGTAGAGTGACAGCTTAATGATTCTGACAACAGATCTTCTTTTTGTATTTTTACAGGATCTGGCCTTAAATATGTTTCATGTATTTTCTTCAACGTGTGCTCAGTTAATTGCAATACTTGAACTGAATTTCAATTACAACAGAAACAGAGATAAGCTATTTGATAAACTGGCATAATATTAGGCTTTTATAATGTTAATTAAAAGTGCCAGGCTTCTATTTTCTGATTTAATTTTACATCTAATTATCACAGTAGTAACATCTTCTTCTCTGATTTTTTCTCCACATGTGGCAAGCTTGTCAAAAACATCTAAAGTACTTGAGGCATTCATCTATTAATGTGCAGGCAGTGCAGATAATTAGAGAAAATATTCAAAACTAAACCAAATTGACTAAATCGTGTGATATTAATTCAGGATTCTTGTTGGCAGTAGTAGTTCAGGCCATGTCTTTTTATCCAATTCAACTTATTGGTTCAATCAGAGTAAAATGGCATCCTCTGACTTTCAGAAAAATGAGACCCACATTCCATCCCTAAATGAGTGTTTGTTCTTTGAAATTCAAACACACATCTTTGTGAAGCTTAAATTAATTGATTGATTGATTGATTGATTGATTGATTGATTGATTGTACAGATTTATCCAAGACACTAAGAAATTAATCAAAAACATGGAGGTGATCACACCAGCCTGACTTGTCTTTGGCTTCATTTGAGTAGATCCTGTCCTCCCAAGAAAAACAACCCCATAGGTTGTAGATTCAGTCGCCAAAAATGACCTATAGTTACATTTGAGCAACAAGTGCAATCTAGCACCTGTGGTTATCACGAAACGGAGAAGTGAAACAGTTTAGATGACGTCAAATATAAGTTGACTTCCTTTATTTGGAGGAGAAAGGTTGGATGGATGGCCAGATAGTTAAGATGGCAAAACGTGGACTTAGCTGCTGGAGGCCACAGTTTACTTCCCAGTAAGTCTCATGTTTTCAGTTGGGACATATTTTTTTAGAAAATTATAATGCAGCATTCATTGTTGCCATGACATGACAGGTTGCGTAACTTTAAGGAAGTAGTAACCACATTTCAAGTGATCATTTTTTATATCTAAACCTAACCAGACCATTACCACAGTGTTGTCACATCATAAGACTTTTTAAAAAGTGACTTATAAAGGTTTTGCAAATCAGCACATTACGCTAAAATAGGTTGTTCTGGAGTGCAGGTACAAACGACACGTGGTCATTTAATTTGGAGGACTTTGTTGTTTCAGCATAACTACAGGACACTGACTTCTCTGAGCTCTCAGTTAGGGGAAATAATCCTGAGTGGCTGTTGGTTTTGTTTCAGATTTTAACTTGTTTTGTCTCCTGCTGACTGTGATGAAGCTCCAGAGGGAAACATACCCCCAGGGAATGTGACTAATGGTGTCAAAGTCAGCAGGAGCAGGATGTGCTTCATAGTATCTTGGACTGGACTGTTTCGGGCTCAGTTAGACTCCAGGCCAATTTGGACTTGGGGTGTTTAGTTGTATTATTGATGTTTTTCTTCTTGAGCTTCAGTGTAGCTCTTTGATATAGGCTTACGTTTTACTACTTTTATATGGTTTTGTACAGTACCACTGGTGTTGATAGTTGTATATATTTCTTATTTATGTAATGAACCTACCAGTAAATTCCCGTTTTTCTAAATGTGACATGATGAATGCAGGATGGGAACAGACCTCACACTTCCTTCTTTGACACTAGGTCCCATTTTGGCAGCGTTCCCCTCCCAATATCTGATCTATACTCACTGAGGATAACCCTGTCTCTTTTGTTGATTATATTTTGAGGTTAAACATAAGGGTTGCCTGGTTTACGTTCACTGGCAAGATGGGGGTTTTTTTCTAGACAACAAAGAGCTATATTCTCGTAGCGCAAGTCACAGACACGAGGTCATGTGGATGGTGGGTGTACAAAGAGCAGGACTTTTGCACTGGAGACTGTGGTTAATATCCTAAATATTGTCTGTTGCTGGGTTTGGGTAACAACAGCACTTTGGTTAAGGTTAGAGAAAGAATGTGGTGTACATGTTAAGTAAATATGCCTTGTGCCTCAAGTCACTGTGAACTTTTTCTATATTAAACCAGGACCACTGTGCATTCATACTTACAGACGCAAAGTAGTAGGTAGTCTGTCAGGATTCTGTAGTTCTGTGTGTGTTTTGTGTTGAGCACATCATTTACATACCCTGCTCTGATTTGACAGTTGTACTCTGTCGCAGCCACCGAACTAATGAGCCATCAATCTCTGTGATTTGTTTCCACGTGTCAGCATTCTTTTAGTAGTCCAGCAGTCTCGTTAAATGCACATTGTAGAGAAACTTGAGACAATCAGCATTTCCTTCATTTGTTTTTTTTTTTTCATTTAAATCTTTTTTTTTATGTGGCAGAGTAGTAAACAACTCTGTGCTTCCATTTCCATAGGAATCAAAACAAGCATGATTGGCCCTCGCAGGTTGTTGCTCACAATGCATCCCCTGTAGTGTAGCTGGGTGGTTGTTGAATCTCTCTAGCTCAGTGGGAGGCAATGGGCTGCAAAGACATGTCTCATTCACAATGAATAGCAGCTGTCAATATCCAAGCTTTTGAGTCCATATGTGTGAACTGTCCATAATCTTTACCAAATGCTGTGAGTGCCTAAATATATAACCATATAAAAGCTTAAACATACTTCAGTTGCTACAAGCAATTATTGTATTACAAAAGTGAATATTATAGAACAATTAGTATTTGAAAATTATTTCGAGGGGACAGGGTTGTTGAAGAATAGTGACCATTATCTCTTACTTTGGTGAGTTCTTCAGCACTTTACAGCATTAGGATATTGGCCAGAATCTTTCATGTTTATTTCATTCTCATGAATGACAATTCTCTGTCCCTTAATTTAGTCCACTGATGAGAGCAATCTGAAAATCCTTCATTTTCATGGTGCTTCTGGTGCAAGTGTTTCTTTTGTAAAGATAAATGTTGGTGGACAGAATCAAATTCTGGTTAATTGCAGATGAAACAGTCAAATTTTGGCATAGTGATAGAAATAGGGTTAAACACAAAGCCATATCAGCACCTTTAGTGAACAAACAATCAGTGTAAAATAAAATGTCATGGCAAAAGTTAATTCAGTTCAATACTAAGGGGGAAATGTTCCTGTCTGGCTCTTGGATATCATATTTAAAACTGCACTCAGTATAAATTTAGCCCAATGCCAGTTCTTATACACAAACTTACACTAAAATTACACTAGTTAATTTAACACATTATGGATTTCTTATGTCTGTGAATATTTATCCCTGGAGAAACTGATTTAAAGTATAAGAACATGTAATTGTTAGATGACAGAAAAAGCAGATACAATATATTTAATAAGACTGCCTAGCATTGTGACTTTGAGTCACATCCACCTACACCAAGTTATTTAAAACTCTTACAATGTGTGCCAATTAATGGTAAATGCAGCCTGCTGGAACAATCACTTAAATAAAGTTATAGCCATTAACGCTTCTTGATCCATGAGCGTTTACATCCTCATTACCGGTGTCTATTCATCCTTGTGACGGCTGTGGTGGATGTTTACTGACCTATGATTTGTGACAGAGGGGAAACAATTGCCACCATTCAATTAGGCCTGAATGCCATAGCTGCCTAATGTGGCAGACAGATGTTGATACTTGTTCATAAATTGGTCTGCTAATTTCAGAAACGTCTCAGTTTTGGTCGAGTTTTCTTACATGTTGGCGTATGTCTATCAGAAACAGCAGATAGGTTTGTGTTCACAGAGCTGCTTATGCATTTAATTGCCATCTGAAGTGGCAGAGAGAAGAACAAAAAAATATGGTTTGAAACTGTAATATTGAAAAAAATGTGTATTTAGCTGTGATAATTCTGAAGTACTAGTTCTTATTTTAAGAGGCCATAGATGATTTCAGTTTCAGCTTTTAAAGCAACCGATTTCCCTACTTGATCCTGCTCAAATTAAAGACTAGTCATTTCAAGCACTACATTAAGCCAAAAAAAAACCCAAAACCCCTTTTTATCTGTGTGTTTTGTCTTCACCTTGTAGCTTCTCTCTCCTTTCTCATTCTTTTCTTCGTCTGACTTCACCTTCAGTATGTGCACAATGGAAAGGGGTTTTAACATGTCTAAATCCTAATCTCTGCACCAAAGACCTGAGGAGCACAGCTGAGAGAGGAAAATAAAACCAAGTGTGAACACAAGCTTATGGTTTCAATTTCCCTGTAAACACATTTTTTTTATATTGGGGTCACTGGTATAGTTCATCAACACAGCCACTGAAGTATAAAAACTGTGTGTTGTTTCCAACATTCCTCCTACGCTGAGCTATGCACACTATATCCACATATATACTGTATCTTACCAACATCAATCTTTGTATGAAGAACAACTGTTGGCAAAGCTTGCCGCTCTAACCCTTCACTTGTATTCAGTTTTTAGTTTGTGTTCAGCATATAAAAATTGACTTTAACATGGAGTTGACAGCAAACCTTTATGTTAACCCAATTTCCTATTTTTTCCAAATTTAAAATGATAAAAACATTGCTTTAGTTGGTTTCAGAAAGAGTGTGTTTCATATAACACTACAACCGCGTGTCTGTTATATCACTAAAAGTATCCTAAGCATTTCCCTAGAGTAATCGATAAGACTTACTCTCACCTCTCTCTTAAAACTCAATAAGCATTAAACTTTCAGAATGTTCTTGAATTTCAAGATATTCATTGAAAGGAACAGTTTGACTTTTTGAGAAATACACTCATTCAGTTTCTTATCGACAGTTAGGTGAGAAGACTAACACCATGCACTCTCAGGTCTTAGCATCAAGACTGAGAGCAGGGTGAAGCAGCTAACCTGGCTCTGTCCAAACGTAAAGAAAAACAGAACAAAGAAATCACTTCAGTGATTACAATATTATATCTCGTTTGTTAAATCTGTACGAAACCCCACATTTTTGTATGGACCCTAGTAGGCAGTATGTATACATTTATTTATTTTATTTGGACAACAGTTCATGCAAGAAAGACAAAAAAACAATTGCTTAAAGCACCAAGCAAGGGACATTTTATGTGGGCATAAAGTTGAGAACATGAGCAGCGTTTTATAATTATCACTCATACAAAATCTTCTCACCTCCTCAACAGTATGCTCTACCTATATTATCTCACCCTCTTTAACATTGCTGAAGGTACATCCATACATCCCATTAAACAGAAATGTAGCCTGTTGCACATGCTTTTCCCCACTTGCCTTCCACCTTAACAGAGCTGTCACACCTAACTGCTGCTGAGAAAGCCTGATCGCTAACAAGGGAGACATAAACTATAAAAACACATTTGCATGAGCACATCTCTGGCCCCAAATGTATTTCCAGGTTATACATAATGATTTCCTTTTAATTTGTCCTTGCAAATGCAGCAGGATTTTGCTACCTGAAAGCTTGAGTCTGTCTCCCAAAGCACTAAGTACCAATCCTTCTGACAACAATTACCCCATGAGTCCAATCCCTGGATGACCACATACAGTAGCACCTGTCACCGTTATTGTTGCAGCAAAATCCACAGACACCTCTTGCTGTTAGTCCTGGTTTAAGGTGTTGTTATGTTCATACTGAATTGACTTTCATTTGTACATGTATGATTTGTAAAGAGAAAGTCCATCATTTCTATCAGTTATGATGACATTACATTCACTGAAACTGCAAGGTCAGCCTGTGATGGATGGATTGTCCACCTGGGGGTTTGCTTAAAACATGTCTTATCATCATGGCTGCTAATGTTTCTTGCCTCCTTGTTTTCAATGATATCACTGCTAATCTCAGTGATAGGGTTAATAGTTGATTGCATGAAACTGGAATTTTCCTCTAAATTTAAATTGTCTTAAAAGCACATTGTAACTCCACTATGTTTCATTACATATATTTTGAAATATTTTGAATGACATTGATCCCAGTTACGAAAGGATGGACCAAGTAGTGTCACTTTTCCAACCTTTAAAATGTAATGTCACGGGGTCAATAGACCATCATTAGGGAATACTACGCACCCATACAATCTTAAAGCAAGCACGTATACATCTGTCATTCTTTCCAAAATCGATTTACGCCCTCAGGGTACAATTTCCACACCAGCAGCGTTGGTCGTTGTTCCCCCACCACCCAACAGCCAATCATAGACAAGTTGTTGGATTACATTGCCAGGAACAGCATCAAGCGTGAAGAACACATGATCCATGGTAAGGGGTCTGATCAGAAATACATTTGTGTTGTTTGAAGAAACATTCTTTACTCCAGGGTTGAGTATCTGCAGCTCTGGAAGCAATACAACACCTATTACAAGAATCATTTCATGCCCTTCTGTCTCTTTTACTGTCTCTGCACACTGATCCCTATCCATAGCAACAAGTCCTTACAAATTACATAAAAATGTTGCATTCAAATTCTTTCCAGAAGGATCATTAAACATTTAAACCAATTTTTTTTTCTGAACTGCCACCACTTTGATTATAGTTTGTATTTAGTAAGCTAGAACGTTTTGGTTAAAACTGGGTGATGATCATGTCCATGGTTAAAATAAACCAAAGGTTTCTTTAAGCATTTAAACACACAGATGATGAGGACTTGAACAGGGCAAAGACTCCCCATAGACATTTGCATGTATGTGTAACCATAGACAACTTCAAGTGCATTCATTTACCAATCTTAGAATTTAATATGGACTGCCACCTTTCAAGATCCTCCATTAGTTGCAATCTATCAGAAATAATTCAGCCAACTCTGATCTTTTTGGAAGTTTTAGTTGATAGAGCCAGGTCGAAAAAATAATGTCCCATCATGACTGAGTAACTTGTTCATCTCGCTGATGCAAAACCTGACATGCTTTGAGAAAGAGTTTAAAGTAAAGAAAAGATCTTTGATGGTAAATGATCAGGGAATCAAACTTGACGGGTGAATGTGTGCACCTGTATGTATACATGCATACGAGCATGAACATTTTGGAGACAGAAGAAATTGGCGACGCAGATGCTGAGATGGTGAATTGAAGCCAGATTGTTTAATAATTCCTCTCACACATTTAATCTCACTTTGTATCAAGCGTTAATTAGAGATCCAGAAGTGTTATCTGTACTTTGCAATTGTAGTGAGTCATAATTATTCCATAAGCACCTTTCAATTTGAAAAGATATAAGCCAACTCAGATGTTAAATCAAAGTCTATTCAACATTTCATCGGTGCTGTCTCACCTGGAACGCAGAGAAGAGGGTCAGTTGATGAGCAGCACAGCAGCTGCTGAAATTAATGATGTCAGAATGGGACAGGTTGCAGGATTCAGGAAAGTCTTGCTCGCCTTTCCCCGATATTAAGCTGGGAATACACTGATTTCTTTTTACCTCATTCACGTTAACTAAATGAACTTATCATCATCAGTTGTAGAAACCTTAAAATAAATACAGAGCAGACCGCAAATCAATTTCTAATAATATCTTTTAATACTGTGCAAATATTCCCAGGTATGAATTTGGTTCCCATGTAGCTCATGTGTGTAAAATCACAGCAGTGAGCACGACTGTGCAGTCAGGCTCACACAGCACGCTGAATATTGTGCAGTGGCTGCCACAAACATTCTACCTTTTCCACTCACCTCACCCAGCATCATCTTCACCACCTGCACTCATATGTAGACGGTGTAAAATAGAAAAATACTATAATATAATATAGATAAATACAGGGTTTGCGCTCATAACTTCAAGATGTCTGAAAACAGGGAAATTAAACAGTAAAAGTCTGTTAATGGTTGTTGTGGTTCTTCATCTGCAGTTGTCCAAGTGTAAGTGAAGTGAAGCGCAGGACGGCACATTGATTTGACAAACATCTCAAGACAGAAAGACTGATTTGTTTGATGAAAGAGACACCTGTACATCAACATTCATGAATACTGCATAGACGATTGTTGAATGTGGGTATGTGGGCTGATCCACGTTTGCACATTTCCAGGTGGAATGTGATTTTATAAAGGGGAAAATTACACGCATTTGTGCATACGCATGGTTTTATAAATCTGATTGTTTTTTTGGGGCAAAGCATTGTCAGCTTTTGTGTGCATGTACACTTTTAGTATAGATCCTACGCACTGAAACCCAGGTGATCTCTGTGGTATTCTAACAAATGATTCAGCACAAAGAGGATCGGATTGGTTGACTGAATGTAACGTTGAATGAGATTTGTATATTTAGTGTATCAGCTCTCTCTATCAAAGGATCCCTGGCTCAGAATTTGCCCAGAACTTTATGCTTTTTATTAATGTTGCATTTCTTACAAGTTTTGACCTCCTTGCCATTTTGAGTTGGTTATCAAATCTAGAAAGGGACAATTAAATCAAAATCCTAGCCATTAATTTTGTTGTAGCCATGGAAACTGTTTTAGAAGTAAAAGAAAAAGTGGTCAGTTCAAGGCCTGGATGTTAGCGTGCCACACAAGGAGAAAATTAGATATGAGATTGCAGAGAAACCAAGACCTAGATATTACAACTACCTTTTCTGTGAAAACCTGTCATTGACAGGTCGACCTAGGAACCCAGAGAAGATTTAATTCTCTAATTTGAATTCAAAAAGATTTTAATGTGATGCATGAGGAATATTCCAGTGTCAGTCAGATGATGTGGGGCTGCAGAGGAGAGTGGGACCTTGGATATCTGCACACCAGTTTAAAAACTGAACTGTCAAAGTAAAGTTTTGTGGTGGGTGGTGATAGTAGAGAGTAGACACCTGCAGTCATGACCAGACTGCCAGTGTTATTTAAATACACAGAAATATGGCCTGAATTGGATGGGGTGGCTAGTAGGCCTACATACCTTTTGTCTTGCATTTAAAACCTCTTTTCTTTCCCCTCAAATTGTGTTTAGATTGTGTATGTTTAGAAAGGCAGTATGTTGAAAGCAGCTTTTCAAAATGTGCAAGTGCTCTTTGTCACCTGGTTAAATGAATTTATTGATTCTGTCTCACTTGCTGCCAGGAATTGATTTAGCCTCAGAAATATTTAATTGGAAACTTCATCTCAGTTAATGCTGCAAAGAGAAAGTTGTATAATGATAAACAGGCACTCTGGTTAATTGGAAATTAATCATTAGAACATGGTTAGAATGAGATAGGTGGCTGGGTCTCATTTTATTTTTGTTTCAGTTTGTCTCTGCTAATGTCTCAGTCCGTCTGTCTTTGTCTAGGCTTTCTAATCCCTAATTGAGCCGATTATATTGAGGCACCGGGCATTACATCAGTCTTTAGAGAGATTAAGTATCTTTGGAGACTTCTTGGCACATAAAAAATTCAAATGAATTTGAGAATTTACCACATTGTATAGTAAATACTAAAAAAACACACAAACATAAATGGATTTTACAGCAGAAGTCACAGCATAGGGGGCAGTAAGGTGTCAAGATCATAATTAAGAGACACGCAAAAGAGCTTGTAACAATTAATAAAACTTTTAAAATATATAATCACCCAATCATTATAAAATATATTGATTTTATATATATTGAGATTTGTATTGCACACTGTAGACCTGGGACACTTGGTAACATGTATACATTTGGACCAAACTACTCCAACAGAGCAAAATAATTTTCTTTGGTCATTTTAATCACATTGTTTTCTGAAATTAATATTTATTTGTGAAAAAATAAAAGGATAAGCTTTATTTCGTTTGGTTTTCATAGCTGTAAAGTGATTAATTTTAATACATAGTAACCACACATCCCACAGCATATGTTGAATTTATGACTTTGCAAAATTTGTTACTAATTATTGATTTGTTTCTTGTTAAAATACTCAACAGTTCATTAGTATTTATTTATTCATTATATTCATTATTTACCATTAAAGGAAATTGGAATTTATACCAACTATACTGCCTGTTTCAATGTGAATTTCTCCTGAGGGGGATCAATAAATTTACATATTATCTTATCTCTTATCAATCAAATTTGTTGAAAGAAGTAGTAGACCAGAAGTATGTTCACATATTGATCGACAGCTTTGAGCTCCCACCCCTGATTTTGGCCTTCTCTGATTGGTTAGAAGGGCAAGGCTCGCTTCAAAAACTTGAAAGGGGAATATCTCTCCACTTCTGCCAGGTTTTTCAATCAGCCTGGGGTCACAGAAGTCTTTGGAAAAACCTCTATATATTAAGAAATACTTTGGAGCATGTTCCAACATACTGTAGCTTTACCTAAACCAATGAATCAAACCAACAAATTGGTTGGCTCCTCATCTTGTGGGCCTTCTACTCAAGACAGTTTGTTTTGGAGCCTTGATGAGATGTTCCACCTAATTAGCAGCTATGTCAACAAAGATGCAACACTCTGCTTGATTAGCCTAGCTGTTCAATGGCACTGGTGTAGTTGTATTGTTGACCGGTAACTGTCAACAGGTAGTTTGGCTTTAAGCTGGCTTTGTGCATAAATAGGACAATTCAAACTGCACTTCACTTTCATCTGAAATGTAATTACGCTTATGAGAATATATTCTGAACATGCAGCTCCGCTCTGTTCTGACACAGTGGGGTGGGAGTTGACAGAGACTTTGCTGAATGAAAGCCTTTATGTCACAGCTAAACTTTGTGCTGTGGTAGAGCTCCTGGGGTTGTCTCAAAGGGATATGCAAACAAACAAAATTCCCAATTAGGCGCATAATATGCCAATTGATTAAAGTGTTCTAAATCCTGTCTGGTCAGGCTTACTCCCCAGCAGCAATTACACACCTGCAGTTAAATGTCAATTTGGTGTGCTTCACAACCTCTCAATACCAAAGTAGACATTTTATCTGATTTTATATGCCACACAAAATTAAAGCTTTTATGGGTTCACCTCTTTTAAAGCAGTCTATTTTCTCAGCAAGGTCTCCTCAGCATCTTAGCTTATGATCTCAGTCATTGTGATTATTGTGGTCAATTCACTGTTGGTATCTGGTGTGCTGTTTGAATAAAAAAGATTTTTGAAATTCAGAAAGAGGACAGAGGACAATGTGTGAACCGATTCTGTTGTTTGAGGGTTTGAAAAATGCTCCCACTCTGTATCTCAATGGGAGTGCCATTTAATTATCCTACGCAACACCTAGAGTACAGATTTTCAACAAGGGCATTATAAACAAATGGAAATTCACTCAAGTATGTTCCTATTGTACACCTACGGAGGTCTGGCTGTAGACCTTGTGTAATACCTGTCCTTCACTAGCATATATAACACGTTTTAACACCCTGTGGTGTGTCATACTGTGAAGACTTGTGCTTTCATTACAAAGTCACAGCAGGGAGTTACCCGGTTGCCCTGCTGTGTGTTAAAAGCCGACAGTCCCCACCCTCAACTGAGCTGTATTAACGTCACAGGGCTTGTAGGGATTGTGTTCAGCTTTTTGCTACGGCAGTTTTGTTCCACTCTCACAATCCTATTACTACTTTAACAGGTGGGATCCTTGCTGTTTTCTGATTTTCTTTGTCAGAATATCTGAGCTGTAATAAAACCCACTGGTACTGTAAATGCAAACAACCAGACCCGTTTTCAACTGCTCCTAACTGTTGTATTGATTTATTAATTTGTGTGTTGGTTTTTCATGCGCTGAATATGACTCAGGTGTTGCAAATGGTTACTGGTTGCCATTTTCGTCTCACATCAGGATTGTCCAGGGTTTAAATCTTCATTTTCTCCTCTTCTTTGTTTGGGCTTCCTTCGCATGCTCCAGTTTTCTGCCACAGTCCAAAGACATGCAGGTTAGTTGAATGTCAGACAATTTTGTGCCAGAACACATGGTCCCTCTAAGTCGAGTGGTTTGCATTAGGCTACTCAGTTTAAAAAGTAAAAAAAGAAAACGTTCATATTTTTGGTACGTGGAGAAAGTAGTTGCCAAAATGGCATTAGAAATAAAGCACAGAGCCATGTTAGATTAACAGCTTCTGTGAAGAACAATTTGTTGTCTGACAAATTAAATCCACTGTTAAGTGTAGAGGACTGTGGCCAATTACAGTCCAACTCTGGCTGCACCAACAAGAAGCTGCTCGGCTTTTCCATTGAGAAATTTGCCATCTGTTGGTGATTTGTGTAAAGGGATAATGGGATAAAAATATCCCTGCCTTCAAAGGTTCCATTATTAAGCCTGTCTGCAGAGTCCTGTTTGGAAATGGAAGCTTGAGAGGTAAGTTAGTCACAGAAGACAGAAGCAGCCATAGTTTGGGTTTGTTACATTAAGGCCTGCTATAGTCGTAAAACATATTTATCTATGTAATTCTCTTGATCTTCTAAAGTTCAAGCAATATTCATGAATAGTAATGATTTCCTCACAGAGCTACAGACTAGCTGCAAGATTATTGTGGTATTAAGAGCTTAAAGCCCAGAGGTACTGCACTGATAGTTCACTGAAAACTAGGTTTGGAAACTTGTATGTTTTTGCACTCAATTTTATCTAACTGTACATATATGTATGTCTAACTGTTTTCGAATGCTGAATAATTTATCACAAACTTTCAAACTCTATACTAAGGTCATTTTATTTGGATGAAGAGCATTTGACACAGATCAAAACAAGAACCTTGGACTTCAATGTGAGGACCAGCACATATATCTTTATTGACAGCCTTTTAACTGAGGAGGCCTGTCCACCCTATTTTTTTTTTTTTTTTTTTTTTACAAAAAGTGAGTGTAAGAAATAATTCTGATCATCAAAGCATGCCTTCTTTTTCAATAACAGCTTAGGATATTCTGTTTATTAAGGGTCTTAATTTATCACATTATAACTTTGCAACAGCAATCTTGTTAATTTTAAAGGTCAAGTGAAATTTTAGGTATGCTGTACCGTACAATGTTTATTGCAAATGCATTTGTGAAATTAGATCTTTTTTTTTTTTTTTTTTTTTTAATTTTGGATGACTGTTATGATGAGTGAAGTTTTGTGTTTGTAACAAATTGTGTAAGTTTTCTTTCAATGATCCACAGTCATGTTCTGGTTAGTGCATTGTGTTACTGTCATTTGATGTTGATTTAACACCTTTGCAGCACTGTGCCACTGTACCTATGCTCTGCCAAAAGTCACAGCTGTTGTTTTGTGTTCAGTCTCTGATATTATCAGTCCTCTGATGTGAGTATATTAAAACGATTCCCCATCTAAAGGTCAAAATGTTGTCTCAGACTATTTTTTCCGTTTGAGCTGGTGTAAACATAATTCTGTCAATCTCTTTAATAAAAAAGGATTTGGTTCTTTTGTGTTATACCATAATTGGGACAGTACTGGTAGACATTATTTTTTGTATTTTTTTAAATGGCTAACAGAGTCATAGCAGGTAAGATTAAGAGGAGATTTACTTGATCATTTTTAGGCAGGCAACCAGTATGAGCAATCAGGTTTTGACGAAATGTGGCACAATAGATGATCTGACATAATATGGTATATATACTGAGTGGCTAAATCAGGGGAATGAGGGGCAGGTGTGCTGGCAGTTGGAGCATGGAGGGGGGGCTGAGGACTGCTGCTGGGCGGAGAGTGGATGGCAGGGTTTAAAAATGACAGGCATGGATAATGGACAAAAAATGCAAAAGATGAAGTTGTCGCCGTGACAATAATGTGGCATGGCTAGTATGATTTTGTTTATAGTATTAAAAGTTGAAAGAGTTCAAATGACAGGATAATTTAACATGCTCCTAAACATTTTGCATGCTCACACTCAAATGTATTGTGGTCTGATACAAAATATGTCCCTGTGTGTCCAAATCCCCCTCCTTACCCACTGAGCGCTTTCTGCATGCAAACAAACTGTCTGTTTATTCTCAGCTGCTGATCTCTCATTGTTATTCTCCTGCAAAACACTTGGACTGTCACTGCTCACTCTCAGATTGTTTTACATGCTCCCCAGTTACTTCATCTGAAGCTTATAACATTCAATCCAAAACATTTGCTCATATTTACCTGGTTGCCTGGTCTACATTATAGACTATGTTATTAATGTCTGTCACTATTGTTCACAATTATTAATAGTGTTTGAATTACATGAAAGTGTGCACCCAAGTACTATGCAAAATGTTAACATCTGGACTTTCTATATAGAAAGTCCAGATGTTAACATTTTGCATAGTACTTGGGTGCACACTTATATATATTTAAATGTCCTTGGGTTACAATCTCCTCATTTATGTAAGTTAATACAACAGTGTGTGAACAGTTATGCTCTTTGTTCCCAGGACTCATATTGTTTAACAGTTTCCAAAGTCTGCACTGAATTACGTAAAGGAGCTTTTATGTATGCTGCACCCTCTTCCTCGACCTTTCTGCAACTTGATCTAAAATTGCAAAATTTGGTTTCTCTTCATGAATTTAAATCATCGCTGCACAATCTGTCTGCTCTGTCATCTGGTTGCCTATGTTTGAGGTCCTGTGATGTACATATTTTGTGTGTGCTTTTATATCTTTAAATCTTTTTTATCATCATATTTTTATACTCATTGCTATGCCTATCTTGGCCGGGACATTCATGAAAAAGAAATGTGTAATCAAAATAAGGTTTTCCTGGTTAGACAATAGTTAAATTATATAAAATAATAATAATAATAATAATAATAATAATAAATAAATAAAATTAAAAAAATGTGCTGCTACATATTGTAGCTTCACATGCTGGTTTAGCATTGGCTATCTTCTACCATTAGCTGCAGCACTGGTAGGAACCTTGGTCCTACACATCTGGGTTTAATGTGCAACAACTGCGAGTTGCAGGTGTGTGTGTGTGTGTATGTGTGTGTGAGAGAGAGAGAACGCGAGAGCGAGAGAGGTGAACTACAAAGGAAGATCAGGGTTTTCCAGGTGTTATAGGTTTGTCTTGTATGCTTAAAAGATATATCGTCTGATAGTACATGTTTCCCTGCTCTAAGAAAGAAATCGATTAAGGGTCCCATTAAAGCCCCATTTAGAGAAAAAAACACCATGCACATAGCATGCACTCAACATGCTCTTAAATGTATACATAATCCACAGACAAACAGCGTTATTTTCTAATCTGCATTCTGAGCAGCACCTTTACCTTCGCCAATTGCTCTGAACAAGTGTGAGGCTCTCTTGGGGTGGCCTGACGTGCTGTGTTCAGGCTGTCTTTGAAGCTTTTATATGACTGTAGCTTTCCTTCACACACACTCAAACAAACAGCAGTTGGTCTCAACAGTGCACACTACAGAGCTGATTCACCACAAATCTTTCTGAGGCGGGGGTGTTCCCCCCACAGCGAGCCTTCTTCTTACAAGGGTTATACAAAATCAGGAACACACACCTCAAGCAACATTCTTGAACTCTTGAATGCCTTAATCAAAATTCTAAACATGGCAGCAGAGGCAAATTACATTTGGTTGAAGGCTAAAGAGCAACTCAGAGTGACCCAATGAGTTGGTGTCTTTGCTTTTATTTCCTATTTTTAAATATTTACTACAATTAAGTATGTTAATTTTTTTAATAAAATGGATTTACTCATTGTAAAAGGTCTCTCAAAGTTTGTTTTTCTTAAATGCTGTGAGTCTGTCTGTATCATGACTTTTCCATTCTCAGCCTCCTAGCAGTCTGAGTTTGGGTTGGGAGCCAAGAGCACTTGGTCCAGAGGTACTGTATTACTACAGAAGGTTTTCAGTTATCTGGTCCTCGCAGACAGGTTTTCAGTAGCAAGCCAGCCACTGATACGGGCTATGTGAAGGTACTTCATTGATGTGTTGTGATAGAGGCTTTGCTTACCCTTTGCTGGCACTGCAGTTTGCCAGCTAGGTGACCAAGCAAACTGTCTGCGGTGCACTGTCTGTGGTAAGTAGAATGAAACCGCTGAGAAATGAGGTGAATTTCATGGACAGTTCTCTCTCTTCTCTTGTATCCCTGCCAGGAAATAAGAATTAGCACTCAAGCAACATCCATGTACAGTATATTCAGTAGGGTGAGTCTGATGCATAAATGTAAACTGCATCATTTCAGAGCTGCAACCACTAGTCGATTAATTGATTAGTTGAAGCAAATATGCCAACATGTTGCTGATTTCAGCTTTTTAAATATGAGAATGTAAGCCTTCTATTTAATTATAAAATGTATTACGGAATTTTGTTAATTCTCGAATTTTGGATTGAGCAAAATGATAATACTTGTGATCTTGTTGCCACTGATGCAGAACAAAAATGATTTACCATCCTGTGATGCACTTCCATTGATCCATTTTCTACAGCTCATTCAGCCCACGGCTTTTACTGGCAACAAGTGTCTCCCTTGGCAATTCCTGTAACCCCTAAGGGATCCTGAGTTACTATTAGATCAGATGAGATATTTAATCCTTCTAGTATTTTCAAGGCCTGCCTTATAGGTTCGCCTTCCATTTGGATGTACCTAGAAAATCTGAAGAGCGAGGTGTTCAGGAGGCCTAATCACACCTGAACCACCTCAAGTTGCTTCTGACAATACAAAGAAGCAGAGGTTCTGAGCTCCTCACACTGTCCTCAAGCATGTCCAGACACCTTGAGACAGAAACTTATCTTGGACACTTGAATCAGCAATTTAATTCTTCCCATCACTACCCATAGCTATGATGGTATGAACATAAATGAAGCGGTACGTCGGAAGGTTCACCTTATTGCTCAGTTTGTTTTTCATCACAAAAGTCCAATGGGACAAAGCCTGCATGACTGCTGGTGCTGAACCGATCTCACTCTTGACTTTACTGTCTGAGGTCGATTTCACATTCGACATCAGAGAGGTGATTCTCTGGGGCCTCTGTTCAACATCTACACGCTTCCACTGGCTCAGATTATGGAAAACAGCAAAATATGTTACATTAATTATGCAGACAAGACACAAATTTACATAACCGTATCACCAGGGGACTATAATCCCATGAAAGCACTGAGTAAGTGCATTGAGCAAATCAATGATTGGATGTGCCAGAACTTTCTTCAATTAGACAAAGACAAAACTGAAGTAATTGTTTTGTTAAATCCAAGGAGGAACAATTAAAGGTCAGTGCTAAGCTTCAATTGGTAATGTTAAAAACCACAAACCAAGCTAGAAATCTTGGTGTAGTCATGGATTCAGACCTGAATTTCATCAGACAATTACAAAGTCAGCCTACCGTCACCTTAAGAATATATCAAGGAGTAAAGGATTTATGTCTCAACATGATTTGGAAAAACCTGTCCATGCATTTATCTGCAGTAAACTTGACTACTGTAATGGTGTCTTTACAGTTCTCCCTAAAAAATCAATCAGACAGATTTAGAACGCTGCTGCTCGAGTCCTCACTAAGACCAACAAAGTGGATCGTATCACTCCAGATATTTACATTGGCTTCCTGTCTGTCAAATAATTGATTTCACATTACAGCTGACATATAAACCACTGAGCCGAAATACATTTCTGATCTGCTGCTACATACAGGTGTGTTTTCTGCCCCAGAGTCGAAACTAAACACAGAGAAACAGTATTTAGTTTTTATGCAACACATATCTGGAACAAACTTTGAGAAAACTGCAAGTCTGCTTCAACTCTCAGTTCTTTTAAATCAAGGCTGAATACTTTTCTGTTTGCAACTTCCTTTTATGAAATCAAACAATTATTCATTTCCTACACTGCTCTGTAACTTTCATTCTTATATTTTATCTGTCTTATTCTATTTTAGCATGTTTTTATGTTCTGTTCTCTTGCTCTTTAATGACTGTTTTTGATTGTATTGAAATGTCCTTTTATGGTTTGTTTCTTTTGCACTTTATCTTAATGCTTTTAATGTTTTATGTAAAGCACCTGGATTGGTTTGTTGCTGAAATGTGCTATACAAATAAACTTGCCTTGCTTTTATGTGTTAAGGTAATTTTTTTTTCCAAATCCCACAGGAAATTGCCACAGGTACTTTTGTGTGATAACAGGGGGCTTGAAACCCTCTTAAAAGAATGACAATGAAATGGTCAAAAGAGAAGAAGTGCTCTTAAATAAGTGTTTCTGTCACAGTTCCAAAATAATCATCCTCTATTCTTACAGCTCCACTATGAGGACAGAAAAATATATCATACTCAAACTGTAAAAACCCAGCTGTTACCCAACACTCATAAAACAATCAGAACAGAATTAAAACCTATTTTTAATAAAGTGCAAAATGTGCCTATGGTCTCCCCCCTGATCAAAAGTACCTGACAATTAGGCACTGGAAACTCAATTTTGCAATGTACTACTGAGAATTTCATAGAAGAAATAGACAACTCGTATCTCATTCATACCGCCTTGTCACACTTCATTGTAGGCTACATATAAATCCTTAATGCATATCCATGCATGTTACAATAAAATAAAATAAAATAAAAACTACATTTTGTAAATTTGCAATGCTCTAGATTATGGTTGAGGCAGGCTGTTAAGCAATTTGCAGAAAATGTTTCTTCTTTTGCTTCATAAAATGAGTGGTGTATCTATGGATAACAGCAGAATGCATTTAATATATTATACATTGTCACTACATAGAGTATTCAAAATATCTCAATTGTATTGAAAGCCAACTAGTTCAATATTACAACATTAACATTTGGTTACCCTTTCAGTTGTTCGAGTAACAGCTCATTTAAGTTGTGGCTGACTCGGAAATGTTTAGTTGATTTGTCATTGCCACTATGAGCTATGTACCAGTCAAATTGCAATTTTGATTTCTTCACAATAGTTGCTCTCTTAATGAGAACCATATTTCCAGGGATCCTTCCACATGATTACATTCATGCTTTGGATGCATGGTTGAAGACAAGCAGAACATTTAGTCTCCTACTTTAAAAGTAATTTTGAGAGTGACTAAGCATAATATGATAGATGGAAGAGCAAGAGGGAAAACAGCACATTTAGAGAGTAGCAGTCAGGTGAACCTTTTACCAACTCTCTTGACAGATTGAACTCACCTAACCATTACCTCAACAGGGAGCTGATGTAGTGAATAGAAAATATTTTGACTGTTTGCCTACATATATATTCTTCTTGAAAATGAACTGTAGTAATCCTCATCAGGGCTGTAGAGGTGAACCATACCTAAAATCAGCTACTCAGGCACACAAGGACTGTAATGGGTGGACTGATGGACATATCAGGCTCTGTCTCACACACAATATGGTATTATTATAGATCAATGTTTGGAATATCAAATAATAACAAAACTGACTGATGTGAAATTAATTTGTTTAAACTAACATATATAAGTGAACAGTTTTCCAACATTATTGATGTAAACCATTCTTGAACAGCATTAGAAAATATTCATTCAGTAGTGCAATAGTGTAGAGTTAGTCCCTGTATTACAAGATCGGTCAATCATTTTAGGTTCCAATCATAAGTAAAAGTGGAATATGAATTCAGATTACGCCTTAAAAATAATTAGACCCTGTATGTCCATCACCTGGCTCCTGGACTGAATCTGATTTCCATTTATTGTGCTTTTCCTCCTCCATTTTTATTTTTTGCACCACTTCTTTACTTCCTCCATTTCTTCCTCCATATCTCTGTCTCCTCACCTCTATTATGGCAGTGCCATCTGCTGTATAAGTAACTTCTTTCCTGAGAGTGAAAATGCGATTGCTGTTGTTAGTCTTTGGAGCTGTTTCTAAGCAAACTACCCTAACCGTGTTCTTTGGAGCAAAGGAAAATGTCACAATGTGCAATATGTTTTTAATAGTTTCTGGACAAAAACAGAGGTCTACAGCACTTAGGAAATATGATATATCAAGCTAGTTGAGAGTAAGAGAAACATAGAAAATTGCATGCTGGGTTGATACAGTTAAAAACTAATGTAAACATGCCTTTAACCTCACTTGTGTGCTGCTGCATATTTAAGATGTTATGTACTAATCCTTTTGAACTCTGATTCATCCCTTTGCTCCATGAAAGTGGTTCAAGCCAGTATTCCTGTCGGCAAGTTTCAGTGCAAGGGTTCATTATCTTTTCTTCCAGCAATGGGTGGTGGGTTGCTGGTCACACTGTGTTAACACGGTACAATGATGCTGACTTGAGCATACAGTGTTCCAACAGCAGCAAAACCAGCAGTCAGACAACTTACTACAGAAACTGTGTGAGAGAGCGCAGATATTTAATATACATAAATACTCAGGGCAGGATTAAACAATAGTCTCTTCATTGTTTTGTACAAAAATACAAGTATTGTTCCATTTACTTCTTAATTGCAATTATAACAAAAATTATTGGCTTCTACTGTCAAAGAAGAGATTAGCCATCACCTGGCTATAATCCCCAGTCATCAGCCCCAAGAGTGGCTGAGCCAAAATGTAACATAATTTACTGTAGTCAGTTTTCCTCATTGGTTTATGAAAATCTTGCGAGCTGTGATATTTATAAGAAGGCTGTCCGCTACAGCACAAAACATTTTTTTAAAACAATACAGGTTCAGAGTTAATTAGGAGGCATACACATACAGAGCTGCAACAAAAGAGGAGGGAGGGGTGAAAAGCTGCAGTGACCAAAACAAATTTCACTGATGGATGTCTTTCAGAGAGGTTGAGTGTCCAGACTGATTGAATTCACAGTCTTTGTCAAGAGCTCATGCATTTGCCTATCAGCTTTTACAGTGCTTGTTTATTATTATTTATTCTTATTACAATAATTCAGTCTGTAACATCAGCCTACTTCTAAACTGTTTTGTAGCTACAGTATGTTGTTCAAATAACATGAAAATCTTTCTCTCTTTCATGACAGTACAATACACTCAAGGATCCTTTTTTTTAATTTTTTTTTTTTTAAGTACCTATATCCATATCAGCAATACTTGCCCTGGTATCACACAGTGCTTGTTCGGACCCAAATTCTTTGGCAATGCCAATCACTATTTTTCACTCTTTTCTTTCTATTTCCCGCCTTTGCTCCTCCAGGCGAGCCATAACGTGTTGTTTCTTGTTGATGTGTTTGTTTTCTTGTTGTTTTTAAATCCATCTTCTGCTCATTTCCTGCAGGTCATTTAATTTCCTTCCATCCAATTTTTTGTGTCCTGCAAGTACATTCAGACCAATCTCTTCACACCACACACAAAAATAAGGTGTTAGCAGCTTGCAGGGATAGTTGGGTTCTGACCATATTAATGCCTGTCAAAATCCTTGTTTATCTAAGGCACCTCTGTGGTATATGTAGGAAATCGCCACATTTCCAGTTGTAGCTATATCTCCTGCCATTATTGTCAACAATAACAATGTCCTTGTTGACCATCATTTTCTGTTGTTCTGACAGTATCATCTGTAATAGCTGTAACACATAGTGTATCACTTACAGTGATTAGTTCTGGGAGATATTGTTGTAAGAAGAAAAGCTAATGCAAGTTCTCAGGTCCTCATGCTGATTCATGCCCACTATGAATTATATGCATTTTTTATTTAGTTTGATGCTCTATACTTATGTTAAATACATTAGTTCTCTATAGTCATCATAGTTGTAAGTTGTTAATAAACAACTCAGCCTCTGTCTTTGTCACAATTTCTCCCTCTTACCATCACAATACCTTTTCATGATTTATGTATGTAGTTTATTGAAGTTTGATGAATATAAATAAAACTGCTGGTCTGCTCTCAGTCTGGACCACATTAGTGTTTGGATTATTGGCCAACTGATGATGACTTCAGTGGAGTATGGAGAGTCTGAACTTCGGGAGGAGTGCACTCAGTCTGACGCCAGACCTCAGGGATATCCAACAACATGAATTTCAATCAGTATTTTGGTCTGCCCCTTTGTCTCTTTCTCTGTTTATTATTCTTCTATGGAAATTACTTCACTTGCTTACTTGCATACACAGATTGGGATGAACTTTTTTGTGAGGTTTTGGGCAGGTATGATGGTGAATGAGAAAGCTGAATTTATGAGACTGAGGTAATATGATTTGTTTATTTACAGCTAGCTCTCCCTGTTTCTTTATAGCCCTCATCATTGTGTTGGTGAGAAAGCAGTACCTAGCATAAACTGTAAGAATTGGTCTGCTGGATAAGCATCGCAGCTTCGATTACCAGTTATTGTCTCAAAGTGACCAGTGTTGTACAGGAGGGATTGATGGAGATGCTGGACCTGTGGTTCCTAGTGAATAGAGAAGAAGAGAAAAGAGACAAAGAAAGAGAAACTAAAAGAATTGTGCAGGACAAGAGAAAAAAAATGAGTCGTACAATTTCTATTTAGGATAATGATTGTTGTAAAAAGGTCCCCCTTGGGTTTAGACACAAAAAAAGCAATTGACTTGATTGCCTTAAACAAGCAGCATTCGGGGGAGTGTAGGGATAAAGAAATTAAGCCTGCAGAATCATAAAATCCATCACTGCAGGGATGTATAGATGATGCTTTTGTACTACAGTGGATGGGAAATTTTACAGTAGACAATAAAGTGCATGCCAGCATAATTGCAGGAGAGTGTGACATTGTGGTGGCCCGGTCAGCAAAATTAATTGCAAAAACGGAGGATTTTTAAATAGTTCTGTCTCAAATGTTGCTTTATGAGCTCTTCTGAACAATTTCAAATCAGTGTTGATCACCAGGTTTCTTTATATCTTTATTGATCTGTGTGGCAACTCATTTAGCTGTTTATGTTCTGTTGTCATGAAAACAGATTGTGTATCACTAGTATGCCTTTTATAACACTGTATTTCTTCATTAATTATTCAAACATAGGCTGTTTCAGTTTCTCAAAAGATTGTTCTTATTTTGACTGAATTATAGTTACATCATTGATCACTAACCATTTGACCACCAGCTGCATCCCCTACATTTCGAAATTGTGAAAAGATGCAGTCAGTGGTTGGGAGGTCAGAATAGTGCTGGCTGTCTTCCCTAGAAAAAAAAAATCCAAATCCAAAACCAACCAGCCCAAAACCAATATACATTTCTGTTAAACTGACAAAGCCCTCTGGTAGGCTGTAAGAATTATGACTGTCTATTCAGACAGAATGCAAAGCAAATTATAGAAACTTTATTAATCTGCTTCATAAAGAGGTGAGAAGAAAAAGGACAGAGGCTGCAGGGAAATCATGAGGAATGGAGTTCAGATGAGTTTTGAGTTCAATTAGAGGCTGAACTGAGCACAAACATACAGGCACACTCCCACAGACATGGTTGAAGTGATGGTTGCTAACTAGCTTACACCTAATAAACAGTTAGTAGGAGGAGGTGAAGGTGTGTTGAGTTGGTTAACAAAACATCAGACTTGACATGCCAGACACGGCAGATGACTTCCTGTTACAACAGCTAATGTTGGTTTCATTTAACCATTATAGTGATCTTTCCCTTAACAAGTTGTTTTTGTGCCAAACCTTAACCATAAAGGTGCCAGACCAGAAGACCCCACAGGGATTTTTGAATAGTTTTGGAAGGTATCAGAGTCAGACATTTGTCAGATCAATAAACGTTTGTGTTTCTGAAGAGCAGTTATGTAGGTCTGAAGGTTACAAATAACCTATTATCTTTAAATAAATACATTCACAGGCGGTTCAAAACCAGTTGTCTCATACAGTATACTCTGAGACTGCTGCACTAGTTAAACACAGGTAAAGCACACATCTTTGGAGCCAACACACTCAAATTCAAACTGAAGGCACATAAAATAGGAACGATCTAAGAGCCCAGTATGATCGACCAATTTAATTTAGGATGCACATTATTGTATTCTTCAATGCAGCCCTTAGGTAAGGCTACTTGAAATGAGAAAATAACATTATTATTTATAACATCTACATTAATAGAATGTTACTTTCTTTCATGTTGTGAGTGTAGGCTCATTCACATCTCACATCCACTGTATTCATTTTTCAACATGTTGTTTTTTGTTTTGTTTTTTTTAACTATGAAAACATTCTATAATGGATATATCAGCCATATTCCAAATCTGGCAGTTAGAAAACAATCTATTAAAAGTTTGACTAATATTCACTAGATATATTTATTTTGTTTGTTTAATATCCGATGTTTCTCACTGCCTTTGGAGATTGGTTAGGGTTGGAGAGAGCAGAAACAAATTTGCCTTTCCCTTGTGTGCCTGTTGCTAAAGCATTGATTGATTGTGTGAATGACCTAAGAAGCAGATGTCCTCCTGTCATTTTACATTTATTCCCTCCCTTCTTTGCTGACCTAGTTTTACTTCGTAATCCTTTCCTCTCACTTAAAAGTATTCTTTTTGGTTTCAGGTTCTGCATTACCTCATTTATCTCTATTACCTGTCCAGTCTGCTCCATTCTCCCACATTTTTCCAAAGAGAATACTAACACTAGTTTTCCCATAACTTGTACACATGCATGCATCTCCATGAAGTATTGCATAATCAAGGTCATAGCCAATTCTACTTGAGGATTACAAATGGGCTGGGAAAGCTGTTGCAGGGCAGACACATGCAGATTGAAATTAAAAAGCAGGACCTCTTACAGCTATACCAGACCTTGTGGTTTGTTTTCTTCTCACCATGCTTACAACCAAACGAGCCAAGTGGTATACTTCAAAACCATCATGTAAAAAAATTCAACATCTACCCAGGCATAGCTTCCATGAAGAGTAAAAAGGCATCAAACTCCAACAATATGGAGAAATGTGTGATAAATCACAAGCTTCCCTTTCCTTTCTTTTCCTCATCTGTTTTCTTTACTGTCCACCACATTAGGAATGTTTTTTTTATCATTGTATTATAAGCTCATAAAAGCCTGCCAGAGAGCCGAAAAAACAAAAAACTGCACATGTCTGTTTTACATTACAGTTTTATGACTTTCTTTTTACTCTCTCAATCATTCTTTTTCTAGTGTTGGCTTTTTTGTGGGTAATAAAAATGGAACGAAACTCACAAATGACATGATGAATCGATAGGCTTACAAGAAATGAGGTTACGGGAGGCTGTTGGGTGCACTAATTCCTGGCCACAGCCTCTGCAGCCTTTTAATTAGTTTATTTTTTTTCTAAATGCAGACAGAAGATTTAAGAGTGCTCTCTTTACTTGCTTCTCTGACCTAAATGGAATAAATTGGACTGGGATTAGTTCTCGGCACAACACTCCGCATGTGATTGGTGAAAAAAGATTCCTCCCACAGGACACTAAGGAAGCCAAGATATAAAAAGCCAAAGGGAAATGGACCATCCAAGGATAGCAACTTTCATTTGTTCTATAACCCCAATTTATTATCATTTTCTGGTGTGATAATGGTCAGAAGTTCTTGACATGATAATATTTTATTGATTTCTGTCACTGCATTCTTGAATTAAACATCCTTGAGCAATCTTGTGAGTGTGATTTTGAGCATAAACATCAGGCATGTCCACCTCCACAGGTACTGGTTTATTTCTGTTGAAAATGCATTGAACATACCAGCAGATGAGATGGACTGGACCACTGTTGCTATGGTGCTGAAACAGGTGCTATAAAAGATAGGGATCTAAGCCTGGGTACAATATGTGTATTTTTTAACACAGAAGCTCATATTGTGGTGCAACATAAACTAAAAATAGTATGTTTTACCTATACCTAAAGATTTGAAATAGTTAAATCTTTTTTAATTTCTCCAGTCAGTCACTAAATAAAAAGGGATGCAATTCAAATGCAAATGGAATGCAAATAATGTAGGTCCTCTGTAAAAAAAACAGATCAGATGAGACATTTAGAAAGGAACAGACAGTATGTGCTTGGGTTTTCATTTCCTTTGTTAATATGTTCTTTATATGCAGACAGGGTACACATAGTGGTGATTTGATTGAGTTAATGTAATTTGGTTGTTGCCTTGCATTGTTATATTGTAATTTGACACTGCTAGCACACTTTGTTTTTTTCAAATGCTGCATACAGTATACACACATATATACTAAGGAACACAACAGAAAATCAACCTTTCAGTTTACTATGTTATATTTGTAATGTGTGTGTGTGTGTGTGTGTGTGTGTGTGTGTGTGTGTGTGTGTGTGTGTGTGTGTATGTGTGTGTGTGTGTGTGTGTGTGTGTGTGTGTGTGTGTGTGTGTGTGTGTTATCATGTATATTTAAGAGCTGTATCTCAGATGCATACATAACTGAAAAAATTAACATAAATCATTTGAGAAAGATAACTTCATAAAGGAATATAGAGGTAAAACTATATTTCTGGAAGGTCAAACTCTTTATGCTGTATCCACTTGAGCTCATGAGAAGCCCTGATCCACAACTATCGTACCACTAGCACAATCTTAGATGCACATCTGCCAGAATTTTCCATTTCAATCACTCAGTGGCTTATAAAATCTATTACTCAAGAAAAAAAAAATCTCATCAGATGGTGGGTAGCCTAAGTATTAAGGTGGACAAAATGCAATGCAATGAGTCCTCGATTTGAGTAAAACTGTATTGTGAAGTTCAGTTGAAGCTAATCTGCAGCTTCAGCAGTCTGAGTCAGTCAAATCAAATGGATGTCTTCCAAATTTACAGTCATCTTTGAGCAAAAACCCCTCTTTGTGCATCCATGGACATTCTTTTCTTGCTGGGCCATGTAAGATGGATAGTAACAAAACAAAATACAGTGCCTCATCACTTAGATTGACATTGCTTCAGGAAGGGATTTCTTTAAGGCAATATGGAGAGGAGAAACAATTATGGCAACCAATAACGCTTTCCAAGCACACATAAGCAGGCGAATATTATTGTAAAACAGACTTATAAAAATGTAAACCTATCCTTTCTCGATCTGAATAATTTGTGTTTTTAGTTAGTTAATTCCTTTTTTCCTACCTAATCATTTGCAAACGAGATTGTCCAGTTCAAATTTTTCACATTCTTCTGGCAACCAAATGAATGCGCAACTGAGTGACTGAAATGTGCAGGTCCTGGGAGATGGACTGTGTTATGTACTGTAGAATGATGGCCCGTAAGTCAGGGCAAGGTAAAGATTGAAATCCTGAATTTAACACACTCAAGTGGACCAGCTTACTCAGCTTATTTACTTGTTGTGGCATGTAATTGTCTTAAAGTTTATCGATTTTGCCATGCCGCATAGATCATTTCCATGTCACTCTTCTCGTCTCACTCTGAAACAACAAAATGTCCTTTTAATGTCAGACAGAGCAGATAAACACTCTTTGGTCAGTTATGCCAAATACTTCAGAAAAATCTGATATTCCTGTAGAGGAACTGAAAGAGGACATCAGCAGGATCAGTGATACTAAAAGAAATGGACGGAGAAGATTAAAAACAGCCTGATTCCACTGAAGTCCGTGAAGAATTGTGCCTCCCTCCAGCTCCAGCACAGCTATCAACCCTTTGAAGGTCACTACATGGATGTGTACTGAAAAGATTAGGAAGAAAAGAAAGACTGTTGGGATCGTCAAACCAATCATCCGAGCCAGAGGAGGAATGATAATCTATAGTCTGTTTGTACAAGGATAATTAAGAATGTGTTTGTTTGTGTGCACGTGACTCTAGATGTGTGTACTGTACCTACTCCTGAGATCTATGTGGCGTCTTGTTTCCTAATATTTCCTGTGGTGCAGCTGTGATATGAGCAGTGTTGTTGTTTAATTGACTGGGCTCTGTGTCTGCCATGCTCTGTTACAGACAGCGAGGCCCACTCCTTTGGGAGGAATGTCATCTCTTCGCAGGCAGCTTTACACCAAAGGCTCAAGGCTTTGGCAGCCTGCTTTAACATCTTGACACAACTCAGCCAGCTAATGAACAGCATTAGAGACCCATGGGCCAGGACATACGAACTCATGGATAGACACACACATACGCACCCAAGGACAACTTTTTCTTCCTTTTGCATCTAACATAATGTCAGTATGTGCTGGAATCTGTCTCGCTGGAAATAATATACAGTAGAAGGAAAAGGGAGCATTGTGAGTCAGGTACATTGTGTGTTTTCTTTAGATTTTTTCTTTTTGTCAGCAACTCCCCTGTGTAACAAGTTTGTTATAATTTAATAATTACAGATGATTGTCTTGATGACAGATACAGTGAATGGTACACAAGAGGACTTGTTCCACTGGATTTGTCAACAAAAGTCACTTTTCCTCTCTAATGAAGCTTTGTGAAAGTTCAGACAGGAAGACCACCTTTTTGTATGCTCACGTCATAGTTTGATTTCTCATTCTTTAGTCATCCTGATCCTTCTTACAGCTCATACTGATCTCTGTCAAAGCTCATATTTTCCTTGCTGTTATTTCTGGAGCATCAATTGACACATCAGCTGTTCACATCACCTGGTCAAGTCTAACCAATAGCACGGTGACACACCTTCATTGTCAGCCTATCATATTGCAGCTGTCTTTTTGAATGTTCTCCCTCTCTGCTCAGGTGCTTTCTTGATGCTGTTTTGCGCAACCCACCACCTCCCCATCACCACCCAGTCTTCAGATTCCTCAAAGCAACACTTCAACTTCATCAGCCCGATCAGTTTCAGCCTTAAGATGACTTGTTGTGATTTGGCCCGAGATTGATTGATCGAAGTCATCAGCCACCACCACCAGTGTCTGGACTCCATGGGGGGATCTATTATCCTATTGCTCAGGACTTACGTCCTTCGATTCAAAATTTCTCCCTGCAGAGTCCAAGCGCCAAAGACTATGACAATACCTAATCATTAATATCATCTGCATAATAAACATTATTTTACTTCATCTCTGGTCTCTCCTGATTGAAATACAAATCCCAGTAATTTAAGATCTGTATTATTGAATTACCACTGTTATATGTGTTCATTTATACCTGTCTCATCCCATTTCTTTTCTCATTTCCCCATGAAGATTTCACCAAGGTCAGTTCAATTAGTCTGCTGTATACATGGATGGTCAAGTTTTATTACTTGTTCAAGCAGGCATGGTCATAAATCGCTCTCATCTGATCCCAATCAACCTGTTATGTGGAGCCTACACTAAATGAGTACAAGTCCTTAATGACAGATGTGTTTGCAGGGCTGTATTAGTATGTACACACAGGGGGAAAAAACACCCTCTGTGACACCTTTTCACCAACTCCTGTCAATGATATGTCTGTTCCAAAACATAAATGGGATATGACCATCGCCCTCTGTGCACCTAAAGTAAACTATCCCAAACTCTCAGCTTCTGTACAAGTTGTCACTTGACTCCATATTTCTACCTTTAATGCAGAGTTAAAGATTAACAGGATTTTATGTTGCTTTACAATTGTGTCTACTTTCTTAATTTAATCATAGAGTAGGCGAGAATGGCATACTGCGTTTTTGAAACACCTACTGGGGCATAATTTGAGTGTCACCATTAATACCAAGCAAGTACTTAACACTACCCTTCGATGCAGTCGACATCTGACAGCCTTTGCAGTCTCTTTCTCTGTAGTAATGGGACAAGTGATGAAAATATCATCAATAAATGTAGTCAAAGTAAATGTTTGTGTTACAGTCATTTGGACCATGAAACATTTTCACCTCTACAAATACAAGTTCAGTGTTTTTAAAAAAAACCCAGACATCACTAATTTAAAGTAGCAAGGCATGACATTCAGCCACTAGATGTCGACCTAAAACACCAACATCTGAGACCAAAACAAACGTGTTATTTACTCAATAAAGTTGGAAAAAAGAGGGGGAAAAAGAAAGCTGTCCCTGAACCGACAGCTCATGAAACTCAGATCAAACTGTCAAACTAGGCAGTGCTGATCAAATATGGATCAAGATGCTGTCACTGTTTGCTTTCAGAAATATATTTAATGTACTGTTAAACTGTAATTTGGAAAAGTTTGTGATGCAGCCGCCATCTTGGAAACAGATCTGGAGGACATGCAGGAACTCATTCACAAACATGCATGTGCAGCCAGAGCAGATTTCAAAACAAAGAACAGAGATGCTCAGATAACAACAGGCACAGAGGAAGTGTGACTTCATTCACTGCATGAACACATTATTTAAGGAATCTATGTTTAAAGAGCAAAACCCCCTGAAAATGTTGTTTTTGCTTACCTCCAGTGGTTTAACTTCTTAACTCTGTGGGTGATGTGTTACTCTCCAGCATGTACAAGTGGTGACCCAAAAGTTCCTGAAATTTGTAAAACAAACTGTCATTATAAATCTTTTTCAATGGTACCTTTCTAATCCACCTTTAAAGTAGAGATGTGATACACTTGTCCTGGCACTTCTCCCATTCCTGGAAACATTTGCTGTTATCTCCTGTCACTGTGTTCAGAGCCTCTTGGATTTCTTCCATGGTGGCACATTTTCTCCCTTTCAGTCCCAATTGTAGTGTCACCAAGCTGTAGGCATATGCTACCTGGGGACAAATCCAATAACTACACCCTACTCCAATGTTATCGATGGCTTCCAGGAATTTTTTAAAGTCTAAAAGGGTAAAAGGCAATGTTTTACCCTGTCAGAGGTAAAACATTGCTTTTCAGCCTGATGCCCAGCTTTATTTATTGCAGATTTGCCTGATATGAAAAATATATTTTATAGACTGTAAAAAAACTATATTAGAAATGTTTTTTTAATGTTTTGAATGATACTTAACGTTTCTAATAAGCTAATGCAAGTATATATTGTTTTATTATTTTAATTGGCATTACTGGAATGCAATTACACTTCTAAAAGTCTGTATTTGCATGCATGTCACACACACAATGTTGAATCTCACAGTGAACCCCAACACATAAATTATTATTGCTTTGGCCCACTCTCTTCATAATACAACAGCAGTGTTCAGAGTTGCCCACCATTATGCCTTTTTGATTGATTAGTAGGTCAGTGGATAATCTTTAGATGCAAGTTTAGCTGCTACATATTAACAGAGTCTGTCAAACTCAGCTAATTAAGGAGTATTAAAATTGAGATGACAGTGCTTGGCAGGACATCATCAATTCTGGTCTCTGAAGACTTTTGTGCTGCTGGCAGGGATTGTGTTTGGGCATGAAAGAGAGAGAGAGAGAGAGAGAGAGAGAGAGAGAGAGAGAGAAAGAGAGAGAGAGAGAGAGAGAGAGAGAGAGAGAGAGAGAGAGAGAGAGAGAGAGAGAGAGAGAGAGAGAGAGAGAGAGCATGCTTAATATCTTAAGAGAGACATACTCAGTGTATATTTATGTTCTCAGTAATAATGAGCATTTTAGTTTGGGGGCCATTTTTCATAGAACTTAAATGTGTTTGTGTGTATTTAAGATTATGATTATAATAGTTATTACAACGAGTGGCAGTAGCAGTAGTAGTTAACATACATGATGTGCATAGCTATCTTCAACAACAACAACCCTACTAATGACTTACAAACATGGACACATATCTTCCTTAGCTTGCTGAACAAGCGGCCGAACACCTTCACCACTAACGTCAGTTTGCAGGCTTGCTTGCTAATTAGATAGTCAGTGGCAAGGAATCAAACTGCTTTAAAAAGTTTACCTGAAAACATAATTATGGTAAATTTAGAGGCTGGTTTCCTTGGGTTCGGGAAAAGAAGTAGTTCATACCAACTGTCCAACCACCTTAATAGGCAAACATATTCATTGTATGCTAACACTTGAAAGCAAAGTATGAAGCTTGCCATCAGGCAAGGACAGAAATAAATGTGTAACGAATGAAAAAAAGAGCTTCTGGGAGAAGTTCAAACCTGAGCCAACCTTTTCATCTCTGTAAGATTGTAAGTTTCAGAAAATGATCTGATGAAATTCATTCCCTTAAATAATATTAATAATGAAAGTCTTAAAATTGACTTTGAAATCACAAAAAAGAGTGACTAATTGTGAACAGTTTGAACAAACTTGACTTGAAGTTGGAAATGAAAATGACTTCTTAGAAAAAGAAAAAAAAACAAAAAACTTTTGGCTTTATATTCTTTCTCTAGTTCTGGCTTAGACAATCCCAGGTCCCTTAAAAAATTAAAATGACAGCAACATGCCACACAGCATGAATATCTAGTACTATATATGTAGCTTTGAAAAGTGTTCAAAGAGTGGCCTTCAGAGACCTGAAAGACTTACAATTGAATCGCAGTTTGAGACTTGAAACTTGAAGCTTGTTTTGAAAAGACATTTTGGACTTTTTTTGGACTTCTCCTGATTGACTTGAGGCCTGACTTTGGACTCACTCTGAAATACTTAAAAATAGCTTATACTACGGTTAGGTCTTAAACTTGAAGTAAAATTAATGGTAGAAAATATTCTATTTTTGGGTTAAAAAATAAATAAATCTTTAGTTAGTTTCAGGGTTTGGGTTTCATTAGGCAACTTTTTAAAAATCCTTCTTACCACCTTCAGTGCATAAAATATTGGGTTTAAAAGAATTCAAGTCATTTATCATCAAAATGAGTCACTCTATGTGCCAAGCAAAGTAGAGCAGAATTATTAGTTGCAGGGAGTATGGGGAAACAGTCATGTCCATGCTGAATAAGGTGACCTGAAGCAGATTATTTGCAGACAATGAGCTGTGGATTCTGGCAGCTTTGCTTCTTTGTCTCATTTTTTCTTTCTATCTATCATGACCAACTCTTAGCTGCCATGCATCCTTATCAGTCTCTACCCTCCATATCGCTGCATGACACCCTGACTGGCTGATGATCTACCCCCACCTCCTCCATCACTGTATTGCTTTCTGGTACACGATCATTTATTCTTCTATAAATGGTGCACCTCTCTCCTCTCACCTTCATCTCTCACAAAGCCTCTTGTATTTTGACTTGTATCCTTATCTGTTCTGAAGTCCTTCCTAATAATTTTGCACCTCGTAGATTTGATCGATTGTTCCCTTTTCTCATCCTCTCCTCTGCAAGACTTTCACACTTTTCTATCTTAACAGAACAGGTATCAGAGACAGGATACTTCTCTGTCTGTTTTGTTGGACAAACTTTCAAGATGTCAGTCCTAATTCCAACCCTGGCTCCCCCTGCCTATTGTTTCATTATCTCTTCCTCAGCCCAAACACCAGATAGTACACAAACAGAAAGGTAGCATCATCCCCTTATCTCTCCTGCTGCCCTCCATTTTTCTTGGACACTTAATCTTGTGCTGTCTACCTTTGTTTTTATTTCTCTACTCTTTTTTTCTTCCCTTGCCTTCTCTGCCCCTTTCTGCCTCTTTCCTCTTCAATTTGTCACTTTTCCTCACATCTCCTCTTACTTTCCCATCCTCATCCCTCTGACCTCTTTCTCTTATTCTTTTGCTTTGTCCTATAGCTTGATCTAAAGTCTTCACAGAAAAATAAAATGATAACGATTATGATTAGGATAGAAATGACAGAGCGTAGATATAAGATGATTCAGAGAAACCATGGTGTAGGTTCTATGACAAAACAATAGATAAACATGCAGGTTAGAAGTCAACATTAATAGTCAGATTGATGGGATACAAAAATGTGGTGTCAGTGTCCTCATGGCCATCTGCCACCCCAACATCCACACCCTTATGCTCCACCTCCACCTCACACTGCTTCCTGCGTTGCTACTCAGCATTGGCATTGCACATATGTAAATCCTGCACAGCAAAATCCTTCAGTATGAATGTGATTTTTAGGAATACTGGGCTGCATACTTATTCATTTTCAATTCAAGAGGATAGTTTCTCTCTGCTGCTTATCTTTACTGAAAAGTGTTGACATCTTGAAATGGAAATAGTCTGAGCTCAAGCCAGCTCTTTTTTTCTTGTCTTTTGTTGGAGCTATGATTCCTGCAGAGGTGTATACAGTAGGTATGCCAAGGTCTGACTTTGTGAGCTTTGTTACTGAAGGAGAATTAGCTACTTTACATTTCCTCACCTATTTTCAAATATTTTGATTTAGTTTCTTAACTTGAATTAGATAAGAATTGACAAATCACACTGAATTCAAGGAGTCACATTTTAAAAATTACAACACCTATTTTCATCACGGTCACAAATTGCAAACAAAAAATTACACAGTAAGTATTGTTTAAACTCAATTTATATTAGTCTGAAGTAATTAACCTAGAATCATATCTAATACTACAACCCAACAACGAAAAATTCAAATTAATGAATAAAGAAGGAAAGTCTGACCTGACCACTTATAACCCCCTTCTTTTTTTTTTTTTGACAACTTGATATTTAATGGAAGCTTGTTCAACAGCTAGAACCAGTATAAAAAGAGCTTCTGACTACATTATTTGCTGAAGGCATTTTAACACATACTATTTGCTTCAGCCATAAGTATGAACCAATTATGTGAGTACAAGTATTCAAGAGCATCACAATATTGTCCATGATGTTCTACCCGGAGCTGTATGGGCATCAGTCTTCATATCTGAATTCATTACTGCCTACTTGAGAAGAGTTTCTAGCTCTTCTTCACCGCTGCCTGTGTCTCACAGTAATTTCATCCACAGCAGTGCAACTCACCACAGCAGCTACGGTTTGGTGGTTGATGACCAGAATCAGGGAAGGATGTGTCATTCCCTGATCCTTGTTTGATTGCTCAACAGCAGTAGGCTGAAGTAATGTCAAGGACCTGGTCTCAAACTCTCTAGTTAGTGTTGCTATGAGAAGGCTCTTTACAAAGCACTACTGGTACAGTGTTGTAGTTCTGTGCTGTAGACCACGATGCAAGCATTACCATTGTAACAGTTAACCAAAGAAAAACATTTTGCAATATTAATTCTAGAAACATAACACAGTAAGAACTTTTCCCTATCTATACCAGTAAATTATACACTTGTTATTTACATGTTTGGAGTTTGTAAGACATTTTATTGAAATAACTGCTAAAATCTTAAAAGGGTACTCCAGTGATTTAGTATTGCTCTTACATAAAGTTTGGGTCAAAATCAAATGGTTCAAATCAAAGCAGCAGAGGCTGGGATATACGACTTTTAGTTCTAGTATGAGTCATGCCCCACAAACCTTTGATCCTTCTTTTTATAATGCAACTTGATAGCATCTGTCATCAGACCCTCCTTGCCTGGTAAATGCCCACAACTCCAAACCTCCACTTTGTAAAACTGCTTTTCTGTTTGAAGTCTCAAGGCAAAACTGAGAAGAAAGTGAGTCTGAAGATTTCATCATGGTCATTATGGGTAACTGATTTCAGAGGCTGTCTAGTACTTTTTCATGACAAATAAACTCAACTTCATCCATAAGACTTGGAATCAAACACAGATATTTTGATAATGACGGTTGGCATTTTATTAAGCAATGGCAAAGTGTGCTATTCCAACACTGGAGTCACTGTGCATGTAGGCTTCACAGGAAACAACACATCCATGTAATCCAGCATTGTTTGTAGTTTTATCTCACTGATATTAGCCTCTTCTCAGGGGCAGCTGTGGCTCAGGAGGTAGAGCGGGTCATCCACTAATTGGAAGATCGGTGGTTCAATCCCCGGCTCATCAAGTCCCCAAATTGCTCCCAAAGGGTGTGCCATCAGCTTGTGAGTGTGTGTGTGAATGATTAGAAGATCCAATTGATGAGCAGATTTGCACATTAATATATGAATGTGTATGTGGATTGGTGAATGTGGCCTGTATTGTAAAGTGCTTTGAGACTAGAAAAGGCACCATATAAATGCAGCCCATTTACCATTTACTATTCCCAGTCTTGCCAGAGCTATGCTAAGTTACAGCTAATGTAAACCATACTCTTCCTAAGAGTAGTCACATGAAAGAAAATATATTTTCCTCCAATTAGTGTTGGCGCTGACAGCGATCACACAAAACATGATATTAGTCAGTCTCTTCTAAAGGTTCCTCATAGGTACCTTTCTTAAGAAATTGCAGTATATCAGTTGATTTTATGGACATTATTTGGAAACAATCAGACCCTTGAAGTAAAGAGTTATGAAATGTTTCCTTTCAATTATATGAAAATAAAAAAGACCAGTCCTTTTTTAAAAATCTATCCTAGCAATCAGAATGCATTCTCTCTATCTACTGTTTATCTATAAGTGTCTACAATACAATCATATATTTTAATTATTTAAAATAGGCTCTAATAAAGTGCTTTGATCTTATTTATTTTGATCTTGATTAAACTTGTGTCTAATAAACACAGGATCAGACTCAATCCCAGCCTCAGTTACACAGAAAAGCTATGCAGGGTTAGTTCTCCATTCTCATGTGTATCCAGCGGTGCACTAATCTAATTTGAGCAGACAGTCATACACTTGGGTAATTAAAGCCACTTTGGAATAGACAGTTAAAACTAAGTGTGAAGTGTGAAGAGGTGTGTATTGTGTTGGAATAACTACACCATTTTATTTTTCAGAAGAGTGCCTTCTCTGTTGCATCTCCAAAATGATGGAATGATCTGCCTCAGCACATTAGACAGGCTTCTTCTCTATCTTTTTTTATATTTCTGTACAGCACTTTGGTACACTTTGCTTAACAAATAAAGTTGGATTGGATTGGATTCATTAGCAAAAGCTGAGTAAGTTTTTCCTTTTTTTTCCCTTTTTGCTGCAGGAAGGAGAGGTTAATATAATGAATATACAATCCTGAGGCATATTGCTTTAGCTGGGCAAGTTTTAAAACAATGTTAATGAAACCAGTTATATTACTGCAGATTTATGCCAGCTGTTTAATAGTTTTATATCTTACTGAATGTTGATAGAACAACTGCATGTATCAGTTAGGATAAAATCAAATCAAGGCAGCAGTCAAAAAGAATACACATGAAAAATATAACAGTAAAATGGCTCACTTTTGTTTCTCAGAGCAATTCAGAGCTTCTGATTTTGTTGGTTAAAGGATGTTTAATGTCTTAGAATCAATGTGACACATTCACTTTTCTCTCTAAGTAACAATGGGATATGGTTGCATAATATACGAGTTTTATACAAATGTATTAAGAATTTAGTTGTGTTTCTATAATATTTTAATAGCACAATAATGTGAAATGGCTTAAACTGACTTTGACAGGGGGGCGATTGTGTTTACCGATTGACACTTGATTCTTGGCCAGACACAGTAGTTGGTAATATGCTATTGTAGACTGTCTTTAGTGTTAAATGTGTTGCAGTTACTGCAGAGTTCCTGAACACCTGAAAGTCTTCAACAATGTCAATGTTAGATGATACTGTTAAAAAAGAAAAAAGAAAAAATTGCATCAATGTTATTTTAAATTTCTAATGCCAATTTTTGGACACCATGTACAATCCTGATCTCTGTATTGGATGTAATTCCCAGGATACTGTGCTGCTCAATTTACAACATTTCAGTACTTTAATGTGCAAGAGTTCTTATTTATTTATCTTTAAATGTATCAGTTATATCAGTTGACATGCAAAAACATTTTTTGGCAGATGCAGTGTCAAATAAATGTTATTTTTTACTTAAAAAACATTAATTTACAAAATAGTTTATGCATGGTCTTGAGCAGAGGGTTTGGTCTTGAGCAGTGCATTCAGAAATGTTGATGTCTTTGATCATTTTGATCGTTTTCTAAGATCATTGGAGAGTTCTCTGTAAACCATCTTTAGAAGCTGACAAAAACAAATCATCTGCATAGAAGAGGATTTTTACTTCCTTCTCCAGGAGTTTAGGGCCTGGTACAGCATACACCTCCAATTTACGCATGCATCAATTTATTTAGATATAGAATGGGATACATTTTTTCTTATCCACTCCTTTTGAGGGGTGGATAAGTGCTTTTATTAACAATAACAGTATTTAGCAAGGATTGCGAAATTTGATCAAATGCTTTCTTTTAGATAACAAAACAGGAATGTAGTTTATACAGTATTTGTGTGAATTTGGTTTGGGTTGGGGCAGTTTGTCCTATACCTTCTGGTGTAATTTTGATATTTGGGATTTAAATTTCCAAAAGGATGACCCACATTGCACAATGTACCTGTAACTGTGGGCACATAACTGTGTGTGGGTTTTGGTGGGCCTGGGCTCACCCACTTGGAACTCAGGCCTAATCAGAAGGCTTCATTATTTTCTGGATCATATAATAAATAGCAGTTCAATCAGGAGAGACCAGAGAATGATGCAAAAAGAGTTGTCTATTATACAGACGATATTGATGATTAGGCATTGTCTCTATGGCGCTTGGACTCCGCAGGGACATTTTGAATCAGACTTCAGTCCTGAGTAGCAGCAAGATAGATCCCCCCTTGAGTCCAGACACTGGTCGTGGTGGTGGCTGATGACTTCTGGGACTGATTGGGCTGATGAAGTCGATGAAGTGATGCACTGATGAATCTAAAGACTAGGGGGTGATAGGGAAGTGGTGGGTCACGCAAAAAAGCATCAAGAAAGAACTAAAGCAGAGAGGGAGAAAACATATATAAAAAGACAGCTGCAATATGATAGGCTGACAATGAAGGTGTGTCACTGTACTATTGGTTAGTTGTGACCTGGTGATGTGAACAGCTGATGTCTTAATTGATGTCCCAGAAATGACAGCAAGGAAATTATGAGTTGTGAGAGTGATCAGAATGACCAAGGGATGAGAAATAAAAACTAAAGATGTGAGCATGCAAAAAGATGGTCTTCCTGACTGAACTAAGCTTCATTCAGTGAATATTGTTTCAGTTATCTGACTCTGTGACCAGCAAAAATAATTTGTGTTTGTTACTTCTTGTTTACAATATGTTTACCCTCAGATTTTTTGAGTTGCAGTGTATTTCACAAATGCTAGATGGTGAGCAGCTCCTCCTCTTTCACTCACTCTGTGGCCATGCACTGCACAGAAGCTTACTATCCTTTAGCTGGCTGCATTTAATGTAGGTTAAGATAAAAACCATGGCAAATCAATGTAGTCAGAAAAAGACGTAGTGAGGAGCAGAGGGAAGAGAATTCAGCTCAAGGTTAGCCATAATTCTCAGTGCAGACACCTACTCCTCCAACACCAGTTTCTACATGTTGTTACTACTTCTGCCAAGTAGTAACAACACGTACAGTACGTGGCTGCTGGTTCAGCCCTGACATGAGTGGATCAATGATGACATACAGACTAAACTCTTTGTCCTTGCTCTCCTTTGAAAGAGAACTGACTGAAGCGTTATGATATAATGAAATAATTTCAGTGTTTATCACCAAGCCCCATTGTCTCCTGCTGTCATCATCAAAACCCATTTCCTATTGCAATATTGTTTATTGGGGATAGTTTTTGTTGGGTGTACGGTTAGATTTTATGCTGATGTTGCATCAACTGCCTTGCGGGCGCGCATATGTGTGTGTGTGAGTACATGTGTGTTTAGGCGGCCACTATGCCAGTAATTGTAACACTACCTCTGATAATATATAAGGATTGTATGATTATACTGTGGTGCATTCAGGCAGCTATACAGTAGTTGTAATGGCCTATTTTGGTTAACATATGCATTTCAGAGCCTATTAAGTATAATTGGTCTCAGCAGTGCCGGTCCTGGCCTCCCTGGGGCCCAAAGCAAAATTCTGCTAAGGGGCTCTGACCCATGAGCCAGCTGCCATGTAAACCATTTATTTCATTTGCCACACAATCATGTTTACTGTGAGAGATGTGCATCCATATTGCCTAACTATTAACTAATTAACATTTTAAAATCAATATTTAACCAATAGTCATTGCTGCAATCCATTGCTTGTAATATCCTCCTTTAATCCAAAGTTGTAACTAACTTAAGTTAACCTTGACTGAGAATAGATCATTGTCTTGTTTTAAAATTATGTGTAACTTATTTTTCTGCACTTCATATCAAAAAAAGCTTATGCTCCGGAGCACAGTTTGAGTTTTACTTCTATTTAAGATGCAAGCGTGCTGGTGGATGCGCACAAATGCACCTTTCTTTCCAAGCTGCAATTCAGGAACAAACACAGTTGCTTGTTCGCGTTCATCAAATAAATACAGTGTATCCCCAAGCACTTTTGGCCATTTTTTGCTCTCCACACATTTTTACTCAGTGTGGGTTCATTTTTCACTGCACATGCGTGTCCTGCACCTCTAGCCAACAGTACAATCGTGGCTACAACAGGTAGGAAGAACCCAATATGTCTTATTGTGCAGTATAACACTTTTATAATGTAATAACTCATAAAAAACTGAAGTTGAATTTCTTGTATAATTGTTTTAAAAAAACAATAAAAAAACAACAGGAATCTCTACTTTGTTACAATGTAATACAAACTATTTACATTTTCTTCACCAATCATTTTTCAATTCTCTCTTTTTATTTATTATACTATTACAGCAAATGTGGCGAAATTGTTCAGTTTCCAACATCAATGGGACATAAAAAGTGGGCATATGTGTATCTGTGGATGAATAAGTGGCAACTCAGCCTACTTGGACAGGGAATGAGAACACAAATACCTGCTTGTTGTTCCCGCAATTCACTCTCGTGTTGTTTTTTCTTCCTTTTTTCGTGGCCTAAGGGGTTGCTGTGCTTCATCTTGCCTACTGTTATCAGTTAATATGAGCACGCTTTGTAACTCAGGTGCAGACTTGGCGGTGGGCGGGGCCTTTTCGGACGCGCAGGGCCCTACGCAGCCTGCGTAGTCTGCGTATAGGCAGGACCAGCTCTGGGTCTCGGAGAGGTTAGGCCCATCTGATTTTCTCTTTGCCCACTCACACTTCTGCCCATGTTACTGTGTAACTGTACTATATATCTTTATATTTTGGAAGTAAAATCTTATAAAGAGTTGGTAAAAGAGAGAACTTAAGGTTTAATCATTATTTTTAAGGTGCTTTAAAGCTGCAGTTGGTAAGTCTTATAAAAGTAACTTTTTGTCATATTTGCTAAGACTGTCACTATGTAAAGACAGCATTACATGAAAATAGTAATCTGTAAAAACAAACATGCTCATTTAGCCTCACCTATTGCTCCTACTGAAAATTGGCAAATTGCCAGAATCCACCGCGACCGGACAACAAGAACCAATCAGAGCCAGGATGGTGTCTAATGGAGTGTCTGACAGCTGTCAATCACTGCTCACGCACACAGCCCCCTCCCCCTTCCTCCTCAGCTCGGGAGAGCGGCTTCAGGAGCGTAGAGAAAGTAATGGCGCAGCAACAACAATCAGCGAGGACAAAACTACCGATACCTCCGTTACCAACAACAGCATACACGGTCGCGTGCCGTCGCGCGCACGTCAGCCTCCTCTGGGGGAGGGACTTTGGACACAGAGCAGGAGTGCAGCGGAGAGGTAGGGGGAGGGATCTGAAAGTTGTACTTCTTCAAAGTTACCGACTGCAGCTTTAATGATGGCTGAAGAAGAGTTTCACCTGTATGTCCATTGTATGTCTAAAAGATCTTACAGTGGTGTCGGAGCACAGTTGCTCAAGGAATTTACAGTAACATGTCTTCAAATACCTTCAGTCTCTTTAACACAGAAGCAGAAGATCTTTTCACGGTCATCATGATAAGATGGTGGGAGGAGCATTAATAAAGCAATGAAGAAGAACCATGGTTTATGTCTCTTGATAGTTATATGCTCCGAGATATAATGGGGCATATCATGTTCTTTAAGCATATCATTTATCCTCAGGGATCTTTTGTCAGACGTAATTGTCTCGGTTTTACAGGGAGCAGTAATACCAATTGAAGGGAAGCAGACGTGATTAAAATCTTTTAGTAATCCTGCAGTGCTGCCTAGATTTAAAGCAGGAATCTTCAATGTTAGGCTTGATAGGCATCAACTTAATTCTGTTTCGAGGTGATATTCAAATTTTACGAACTCTGCAATGACCAACACACCAAGACAGAGCTGAATATACAACCAAGAACAAACTGGCATTTAAGTATCCATCACAAGTCCAGCAAATATAAAGAAGGAATTTCATCTTTGAGACTGTAACTAACTGTGGAAAATACCAAAAGTTGGCTAACTCAGACAGCTGATGAATCAATGAATGCATTTAGAAATAACTTCTGAATGCATTTTTGCAGATGTTTCTTACATTTTTATGGCATTTTTCACTGTTTCACAAGCTTCTATGCACCTTTTAATTAACAGCAATGCATAACTGGCTCATCTGTTTTATTCTGCATTTACCCACACCCAGCTTTCAGCAAGTGGCTGCAAAATGATGTCTTACTCTATATGTTAATTCAGTTTATTTCTCTAATTAATATCAGCATTATGAATTAAAGACAGGAGAAACCCCACTTGTGTAAGATGTTTGAGCCAACAATAACTGGAATTCAGATGTTTTGTCAATGTTTGATAAGAACTTAACGAGTTTAAAGTGGGAATATGCTGAAATATAAGCTCTTAAACAGTTTCATTTTAATGCTGCCATCTGTGAGTTATATCACTTGTTGCACTCTCGCATTCATTTCCTCTTGGAAATTCAAGACAATTTGTCATTAGTTGGCTGTAATTATTATGTAATTGAGTAAATTGTACAGATGAAATAATTTGAGTACTCGGTTTTAAAAATGCTTACATTATGGGAACTAGCCAGGGATGAAGAGGATCGTAGAAGGATGCTGTCATTTATTTTGTCTACTCCCCATTCCTCCTCCAGATATTCAGTGACTGTCCTTAATAAAGTATTTTCTATCTTTGCTCAATATCTCTCTTACTCTCTGCCTTCCTCTCTCCCTCTGTCTTTGCTTTTTCTCTATTTCTTCCTCTCTTCTCTGCTCATTTATCATCCTATCTGTGACTATGTCTGCCTGTCATTTCTTCTCCTTCCTTATTAGTAAAGGTTAAATGAGCATGGCCTCTTTTTCACTCTGCTGGGCAGATTTTTAAAAGAAAGATTTGAATATCAGCTCAGATCTTCTTGCTCTGTCTCCCCTGCCTCTTTTGCCACCCTGTATCCTAACAAGTTCCGTCACACAAATGACAACTTTGTCCGGTGATTTAAAATGATCCATATAAGCGATAAAAATGATTTGTTTGTTTTTTTAATTTTTATATTAATCTTCCATGTTCTATCCCTGTGATGAATGTGTTCAGATTCAGACAACTAAGACTAATATGTATTACTTTGCTCTTTACAAAATATGGAAGTGGAACAGGTAAGGGTTGAATGGTTTGTCGAGCATATAACATACTGCTTAATTTATGCAAAAATGCACCAGTAATTAACTTGTGCATAGTGAAATGTTATGTTCCAATTAATGGTGCTTGTATTTTCTTAAGTAAGTTCTTTTTTTCGTATTTTTTTCCCTTCCTTTGTTCTCTCCTAGGCTCTTTGTTTCCCTACCTGCCCACCAGATGTCTTCCCACATGGTAGTGTCTTCCTGCTTGAGTGAGCAGCAGCTGTGCCTACTGTAATTAGTTATTAGCTCCTGAAAGTCCCTCTGTGGGTTCTTTACCTGCCAAAACTCTGAGAAAGTCTGTCTAACTCTGCACTTTTCTGTGTGCAAACTTGATATTTCCTCACATCACTCAATCCTTTCAGTGGTGGCTGTCCATTCTTCTAGACAAAGGAATTTATTAAAAGGACTGAGTAATCTCTCGCGGAACCACACTCAGCGTCTTCATTTATCTTAAATTAATGTGGCTATATCAGCTGCACGGGCAACTACTATCAATGAATGATTATGGAGCTATTATACCCAATTAACTGCAGCTGCCAGAGATATACACCTGTTGGATCAAACATGTGAGAATATCCAACTACCAGCTTCAGATTTATTGTCATTTCTAGATATGACTGCTTCTCTACAGTCTGCAGTCACTGCATGAGCAGAAGTACAAATCCAATCATTATCATTAAAGCCAGGTGTGTTTTCTCTTTAGGCCATAGGGAGTAAGATGTTGTGATTTGTTTATTTTTTTGATTTGATTTGGACACAAATCTCTTGTCTAAATGTCATCCTGCAGTGAAAAAAGAAATTGAATATGTAGTTTTGTTGAATTCTGGCATTTAACTATGTTAACTCTGAATTTAAGATAATACCAATAGGTTTTGTTTTTCATAGTGTTTGAGAGGGAATAGGAGAGTTTAGTCTGATTTGTCTGAACCCACCCTGCTGTTAAATTGTTAAAAGGACTTGAATTTGTAAAAGTGATATAACTAGCACTGTTTTTAATTTTGATTGTTTATCTTAATAAGAATTTTATTTAATCAGCTTTTACATTTGGGACTGTTTTATCTGACCCTTCTTGGTAAGCTTGGGCTTCAGTTGGTAATATATTATATACTGGGGAATGTAAATTGGGTAAATTAGCATCAAAACAGTACCCTATTACTAAACGTGTCAATTTAAGAATGCACCTTTTTTATCCATGTTTCTGCCTTCCATTAACACTAAAACGGCCACTGTATATATCTTGAATTGCCAGCTTAGTGTTTTTTTGTAAAACGATGATGTAAGCTCCCCAGTGAGGGGCTGAATGGCACACAAGTTTAAAAAAAAGATTTATGCTGTGTCTAACCTACTCTGTGATCACTCATTTCAGTCAATGTCAATATAACCAAATTAACATCTTTTTAAGTTGATTTTGACGATATTGTGATCATTACATAACAATTTAGTCAGCTCGCTGTTTCTGCTCTACTGCTTGGCAAATGTTGGCTGTGATGCACAATGTTGTTGTTTACCAATGAAAAGAGGACAAAGAAGTGAAGATTTAGCAGTTTTCACTGTGGAAAGAGAGCTTTATGAAAAAAACCTGGAACTGCTGTGGTGGACACATCATTTTCACACAAAAATGTGATGGTCTGGTTAAAGCAATTCCGTTGGGATCTTGGGAAAACATGACAAAACTGTAAGAGTTAATGTGTTTGTTTCATTTCCAAATTTTGCTGTTATACATTTGCTCTCTCTCCTATGTGTGTAAGTCCTTGTTGTGTTTTGGCAACAAAGTACAATTTTGTCATTGATTAGAAAACTGTATCAAATTAGAAACCTTGTAAAAGAGTGAAATGGCTGGAAGAATAAGAAACATACAATACTGAGATAAAGAAATAGAGGAAGAAATAAATAATGGGGAAAAGCGCTTAGGCTGCTTTGTGTGTGCCATTCATTTTTGTGAAAAAGCATCGACCAGACAATTTTTACTGTCTCCCAGGGAAAAGGCCATCCACTCATTAGGCCTTTCCTTTTCAGTTTTGTACTTATACAGGATGAGTGTATCCCAGCATACACTGGGTGAGAGATAGGGTATACTCTGCACACATAAAAACATATAAAAAATGTTGCTTAGTATCCTTAAGTGAAACAGTGTAGAGGTGGTTTTCTTCTTGTGTGTACAGTAGGATGTACACACTCAAACACTGGATGTGTTTGAAATTGACTAATATGCTCAAACTGGACATTCATTTCAGGATCCAGTCAGAGCAGTAAATCATCAATCATTTACTTATAATTGGTTAGGGGGCACTAAAGGAAAGAAAAAAGCATTGCATTGATGCCAGATAATTAGACATAATTATAAAAAAAGTATCTTAATCTCAGTTGTAGTGGGTGTTTGTTTGTCAGGTGAGATGATTTGGTCAGTTTGTTGATCTTCATCACAGATTTCTTCTTCAGACAATGCTGCTTCCACTCAGGCTCACCAACAGCCCACAGGCAGAACGGTGGCATTGTGTATGGAATAAATTGTGAAAATTCATCTGCACCAACAGATTGAATCTTGGATTAGATCAGACTGAATCTTGCTATAGCACTGTAAATCAGCTAAAACTTACATGTGCTGGCATGTTTTCCATGTCAAGTTTGAAAATTAATTTCCAAGACTCCACGCTGGCGAATGCACTTGCAAACTTTCTGCTTTGAGTGTGTCCTATTAAATGCATGAAACTATTTTTCTTCGAGCGGTTTCATACCGACATACCAAATTGAACCACATCTATTTCACTCACCCACATGAAAATCCCATTTCAGTGTGCTGTTTTGATTGTTTGAACAATTTGAGAAATAATGATACGTTCTGTTTTGACATATTTGAAATAGATTTGACATGAATACAAGGGATTAGGTTTGGTTTCAATTTATAGGGACAAAGTAATTGTGTATCTGTACTTGCTCTCTATCACTCTTTTCTCTTTCATAGACATGTGTACATACAGTACGCACACACACACACACACACAGCCTGACATTTTTGCTTTACTGAATATGCATTTGCTGACTTGCCTGAAAACTGACTTATCATTAAGTTTTTAAATTTTATTTTATTGATGGACTACTTAACTATAAATGTGACCCCAAAATTAATATTTGAATCAATAAATGTTACAATAAAATAAATGTATAGAAACCTGTAGATAATGTGAGAATCTGTAACCTCACCTGGGATTCTGTCCCTCTTTCTTTCAGTGTGGATTTGGGTGACACAACTTTGATGACAGAGCCACAGTTATGCTTAAACCATCTTTAGTCATCTCAAAAACTTTGTATTTGTATTATTTTTCATTGAGCTTTCCCTATGATATCAGAGCTCACCTGGGGCTGAGGCTGCAGCTCACCTGTCTGTGTGTCTCTGTGGTGCTCAGGCTGCTGCTGACAGGATATTCATAAAAATGCTGCTTGATAGTCACAAACAAACCAGTTGAAATTTCTGAAAGTTGGACAAGATGTGGGCCGATTTAGTTTATAAAAAATGTTCATATCTTAATGACATATACATAATAGTGACTCTAGTAGTTTTTGATCCATTCATGGAAGGGGGAAAGAGATAGTATTAAATAATAACCTAACCTCAACTGTTTCTGACTTTTATTCTTCTTTAAAAAGAACCAGATCTCAGTCTTAATTTGCTTTTGGAAAGAATGTTTACCAAATGTAACAGAGTTGTTTAATTAAAGAGCATGTTTGAGCAACCATCACAAATTAGATAACTCCCAACGCCTGCAATGTAATATAATATCAGATTATCTTCCTTTTATCCAGTGAAGTCTTTTTCAGTCGGGTGACATTTGGAACGTTTAAAGTATAATTACTAATCACTTCAGATTTTCCACCTCACTGGATACTACTGCTACTGCTGGGCTGCTGCTGCTGTCAACAATGCATACAGCTTGAAGTTGAGGGTTACCAGATCATCAGGTTGGGTATCCCCCATATGCTGCTCTTTCATTTCTCACAATGCAAAAAACACAGAACCCTGGCAGCTCTGCAGCAATGTGACCATTAACATTACATGGAGCTTGATTGTTTGAGATTGGTAAAAATATCGGTAAGGACAATACAGCAACCTTACTGTCCATATCCAAATATAAGCCCATGCAAGAATAAATAGTATGACATTTTACATAAGACAAAATAAATTCACAATTGTTTACTGATGAGAAAAGAAAAAGCCTTTCAGCTTTCACTCTTACAGTGCTTGATGGTTTACCCTAACTAAGCATGAAACTACTTTCCTCACGTGTACCTTACATTAGTTTTGACACTTCTGATGGCACTCAGTGTCTTGCTGCATAAATGTGTCTGTTCAATTTTTGCTGGAGAAGTGTAATAATCTTGGAAAAAGGCAGAGACACTTCACAATTTTGTGTATATTCACAGGCACTAATGTTTTGACCAGTGGCCTATAGTCTCCCTCCTGTTTTTACATTATGTGTAAAATAGTGTTGCAGAGAGACAGAAAGCTGCCTCTTCAAAGCATCTTACAGTAGCCTACTGTATGTCAGCTGGGAATGTTTTCCTACTGACCAGAGCTGCAATAAGGCAGGCCAGAAAAAACTGATGAATTATTTGTTGGTGGAATTTGGGATGGACTAGCCCATCCCTGCTGGCCCTGGTGGGGGAAAGCCAGAAATCACCATTACCATATTTCAACGGAGTCAGGTCATGATACTAATGGGCTCTGCAATGATAATTGCAGCAGGAAATAGGATCCAGCAAATTATATAATACATCAGCCCTGCAACATATACAGCCTTACTTGTAATGTCCATTTTTGAGGCTGTGACAAAGAGGTTTTACCTTTATCTCTGTACTCATTTTGAGGCCTAGTTGTTGCTATGGGATTGGATAGTAAGGTGTTCAAGGTATTTTGTCGATTCCACTTATGTTAGTGGGGGCAACATAATACAACAGATGGTGTGATTTAGAGTTGCTCAGTTATTCCATGCATTCATTCGTCACTTACCTGGTCAGCAATGGCACCAAACTAATGCCGTTTCTCAATTCTTGCACTTTCATGCTTACACTTGCTATTTTGAGTGCATAAGTGCATTCACAATGGCAATATGCAGTGCACTATGAGTTCCCACATGGTGCACTCATAACGGTCAAAAAGTTGAGTGCAGAATGCTTGACACTTCTCATCCTCAATGGTTTCCATCTTCACTACGTGGCGAAAAAGGAGGAACCAACAACCTAGCAGAGATTTTGAAAGCATTCGAAAAACTGTTGCAACTTTTGCTGTAGGAATGTTAATATGTCACTATTTTAGGTTCTAATATTTTTTCAGACGAGAAAGTAACTCGGACATGTGAGGAGCTGCAGCTGGGCAGCTAACAATCTCACAGCAATAGCCCCAGTCCTGTGTCATCATCGAGGGGAGAAAATGATCCGACAAACTGATCTATGTACCTCTTTGGTGATGTACTGCATAGAATTCCTGTGATATAATTACTTTTGGAAGATGTAGATGGAATCTAACAAATGTAGCTGCCACTTTGGTTTGTCTAAATGTAAAGTAAAGCTTTATGTTGTTACTGTTCAGAACAACAGCGCTGTCTCTAGTGCTTTGTACAGATATCACCACATTTCAATAAATAAATGAACAGATCAGTCTATGTGAAATTTCATTTTATTTTATTAAGTTATATAACAGTTTGGATTTTTGTTCTAGTGGCTTTGATATCCTTTTGTCATAGTACAGTGTTGAAGCTGAGCTGGTGCTGTCAGCAAGTATGCTGCTTCCATTTGCACAATGACATTGTAAAAGCTGTAAAAGCATGTTTTTATTAGGATTCAATTGGATTTTATGGAGCTAAATCAAGGTTATATGTTTTTTTTTTCATTCGAAAAAGAGATCTGAAACTGAAAGTCCAAGTTCTGATATTGAAATTTGAAAAATAAAATAATTTATTTTAAAAAACAAAATTAATTATTTTACTTTGAAAAAATTATTCATTTTCATCCAAAATCTTTTTCTTTGTACAGTGTCAAATCTTATGACCGGTTTCAAATCAAATTTTTTGAGAGTTTCAGGTCTGTTTTTTTTAAGTTTCAGACTTTTGACCTTGATATTGCTTTGGGGGCGTGGTATGAAGGGAGAGGGGTGTGAAATAATGATGGACAGCATAACAATGAAGGAGTGCGTCTCCTCTATCACCTTAAGACAGACACTGTCTGTTTCAGAGATGATCCTATGCTAGACTATATTAATGGGTGATGTTTGTAACATAGGGACATACATCAACGTAAAAGATGTGTTAAGTTTGAAGCATATAGCTAGCATTCGCTAAGATATCCCTAAGATATCTGAGTTGGCATAGCAAAGCATGATGTAGCAAACCATTATTTTCTGTATGTTTTTTACCAAAAATATTCTTGACTACAGTGAGGCAACCGTACCTGGTAGAGGTGGAGTGTGAACATGGCGTTGATATTAGTGTTGTCTCTTTTCAGTACCAAGGTAAATGCAGCCAAATGCCTCAATATGTTAGCAGGAGTGCAATTGCCACAATTCGTTAGCAACTCATTTGAAAAAGCTCAGACAAATTCAGCACTGAACTTTTAAGAACTTTCAGGCCCAAAACCTAATAAAAGTTATAATGTCGTTGTGGAATTACATCATCATTTACTGCAGATATAATTCCATCACCAAAACCTTGCCTGGTAAACCTTTGTAAAGTTAAGTAAAATACAACACATATTAAAAACATTTATTTTCATTCATCATAATTCATTAACAGTGTCTAAGGAAAATACATGAAACACTTTCCAATCAATGCTTTTACAAAAAAAAAGTGATTGTGTCAATGTGAAATCCCTTTGAAGAATAACACTTTGTAAAAGTAAAAGTGCACCTGGTCTAAAGGAAAAAGGTAGCTGGAAGCTGAGTGCAGAAAGCCTGCAGTGTAGGTCAGAGTCTAAAAAGTGTTAGTACTCCAGCTGATGGAGGTCAACAGAGTGTGAATGGAGAGTCCGAATTTGGCCCCAGCAGGCCTGCAGCACCAACCACTCAGTGAACGCAGGATCAGCTTTCACTGTACCAGATGGAATTTGAACCTTATTCTCTTCTGGCTGTGGGCCACAGAGTGTATGTCTGTGTGTGTGTGTGTGTGTGTGTGTGTGTGTGTGTGTGTGTGTGTGTGTGTGTGTGCGTGTGTGTGTGTGTGTGTGTGTGTGTGTGTGTGTGTGTGTGTGTACCTGTGAACACATACACATACTTGTGTATATCTGTGTCTTCTGCACATTTCCAGCCGTTTAACTAGCTGCTGCTTTCTAGTCTTTTCACTCAGCTCTCATTAAATTGCTAGTGTCCACATGAAAGCAGGTTTCCATTTCCTGATGCTCAGAATTACACCAATCATCCCTTCATCCGTGTGACCCTGTTTTGTAGCTGTGTTATCTTTGTTCCTGTAGTTGTTCTACCTCTTAATGAGTTTATTAAAGCTTATTTGAACGTCTTATTTAGCTGTTCGAGACAAAACCTTATCCCCAAACAGAGATTACTGATTTTTTTTTCTGCTCCTTTCTTTTCTGCCTAATGTACCTGAAAAAATATCCTTTTGCTGCCATTCTAATTTTTCCTCTACATCTCATTTCACTCTCCTCATTTGGTTCTTCTCCCTGCAGGTGAAGAACAAATGACAGTATGCAGGACAATAAATCCTGCATTTTCTGAACAGTCAACCGGTTATATATGCCATTAATACTCAAAGGTGGTGGCTTTTTTTCTCACATTATATTTCACTTTTTATGAGCAGAGGGAACAAATGCTATATGGGTCAAAGATGTTTGAGGTTTTCAAAGCAGCAAGAAAATAAAACAGCAAATACAGTTCCCTAAAAGGCTCTTTTGTGTTAAAAATGTCATTCAGTGTAACACTAAGTTTTGTTTAAAAAAATAAATCATTTTAAATGACTCATAATCATATTGTTCTATATTTATGTTTGAACTGGCAGAAATATAACTACCCAAAAAGATGACATTATTTTATTTTGAATACCACAAAGTTGATGCGTCATTGGTACAACTCTAAATTTGTTGAAGGTTTTTTACAAACACTTACAGCCTTGCACTGAAAAATATTTAAAAATATCTTCATCTTTTCAGATTAGTTGTTGTCCCCATGAGTTAAAAAGGACAATTTATTGTATTTTAACATAAAATATTGGTGTTTTTCTGTATGACAATATTTAATTACACTGAATGTAACATATCAAGATGGCCCAAAAATATTGATTAAATGTGATTCCTTTAGCAACAACAATTATTGGCAGCAGCACAAGCATTTGAAAACATGGGATAGAAATACTGCTGTCATTCAACATAATGAATGACATTGTGGTGTGGTGTGGTGTAACCCAACTGCTGGGTTCAGGCTGCTGAGTTATACATTGTTTGATCTAACATTGGGTTAAAACAAGTGACCCAGCACAATAGGTTGGAGATGCACACTGGAGAATTAGTTGTACTGAATGACATAAGCATTATACTGAAGGAAGGATCTCATACATAAATATATTTTACCAGGCAGTTCCTTGGCCACCAATATAAAGTTATGACCTTGACCTATAAATGTTATCATTAATTATCATATTTGATATAGCTTTTTAACAAAGAATAACATTTAAAGTATGTTTTCGGTGTTGTACTGAATGACATACGTTTTTGTTATAAGGGTTATTAGCGAGTGAAAAAGTGATATTATCAAATATTACAGAGAGATTTAGTCACCCCACTACATAGACAGAGGGTCTTCTATAAGGGTCCTTTTCATGATGTCACACACTGTCACATGATCAGTATGATGTGATATGTTTAAAAGGACTTTTTACCATTGTTACGCTGAATGACATTGATGACGCACACATTTTGGGACAGAGATTATTTAGGATTCTTCAATATTTTAAAGATAAAATATGTTAACATTATTATATATATTGTTGCAAACACTTACATAATCATGCCATGGGTGTTCATTCACATTTTAGGCTGATTTTCTACATTTTAAAAACATTTTACACTAAATGACCTTTTGACATTTTAGAGCTCAATAACTCCCTTAATTTAGTACTTTGACACACACATACTTCTGGGTGAAAATAAGGGAACAGTTGAGTGTTTTAATATTATATTTATACATATTTTTAATGTTACATTAATGGTCTTCGGACACAAAATGTACACGTAACAAAATGTAACTGAACTGTCTTAGCTGAACAATGTCAACAGGCTTTCAACAGGCCAACACCTCTGCAGCCATCTACACAGTAATTTCACAGTTAGGGTAGCTTGCCTGTGTGTTTGTCTGTATGTGACTGGTAGGCCACATGCATGCATGCCTGGCACAGCCTGATACACACTGAGAGGAGATAATGCTCCATGTTTTGGCCGAATTTGACTCTTTTACTCTTTACTTGTGCTTTTGAGACCACTTAGCACAAAATTTGGTCAATGGAGGAGTTTGACATTTTGAGAAATGTGAAATGTACCTATTCACTTGCTTGCAGAGGTTTAGTTGAGAGAATGAATACCACTCTCAGGTCTGTAAGGTAAATAGAAGATATTGTTAGCATCCCCAGTTGACCACATGACTTAATGTACCTATTGTTGCTGTACTGGTACTGTTGAAAATGACCTGTGCAGTTTTCACTTCTGGCTCCATATATTATTTTTGGTAGGTGCTGAAAATACTTTGCACAAAAGATAGAACAGACAAGAATTGTACGGGAACAATACCAACAGCTGATTCACATAATGTCAAAATATGTAAGATCAATTGTATTGCAATGTTCACATAGATTATCTTATAATTACCTTGTAATGTTTTAGAATTTGGCTTAAAACAATGTATGCCAACAACATGAGCCTTCTGTATGTTATTCTCTTGCCTCTTTTCACTTCATTTTTCTTAAATCTTTCCTCTCCCAATGTTCATCTTAGATGTATTTCATCTGGAGCCTCAGGAAATTCATTACAGGTATATCATGTCTTGGGCAGCATCATAAGCAAGAACTGAAGAAGCTCACCTTTAAGCAGAAATATGTGGTTTCATAGATGACTGAGAAAACAGCTCATCAGCTGTGAGGTTGACGTGTTTTGGTGCAGAGAATTTTAAGTAGATTAAATAATTCATACAGTACAGATTCCTGTTTGAAAAGAAAGATTCTTATTTTCTCCCAAGTGATAATGACATTCTTTGCAGCATTACTTAATTGTGAAGCTGCCACTGGGCTATACTGTATCCCTGTATTGAGGGTTGTGTTCGGTTATTTTTTGTTGTTGTTGTCATTGTTGTTTTTTGTGTATTTTCATTTCTCTCCCATTCACTCTCCCCAGCTGTCTTTCTCTTCAGCACCTCAACACTTTCACAAGAGAAGCGTTTTTTTTATTTCCCCTCTCTGTGTCTCAGCTGCTGTTTCTACAGCCCTCTCTCTTTGTTTCTGGTTTGTAACAAACACATTATGGAGCCACTTCCTTGTGAGAACTGTCAATACAGTTTCAAATATGATAAAATGCTTGTTGCCTTTTTTTCTTGTGGGTTGCATTTGAAAAGGTGAGGGATCAGTTTAATACAATTCATCTAATTAAATTCATGAGTGATTTATTGTCCAGAGCCTCTTGTAGATATTGCAGTATGGAGATATAGATCGAAAGGAAATTGCTGCCTGCTGCTGCTCTCCACACAGACCTATAATGTTGCACAATGTGTATAGCATGAAATACAATCTAGATACAGTACTACTTACAGCCCTAAAGGAAATGTAGGGCAAGACAAAATAAAAGAGAAAATTATGCATAGTATAGATAATAGTTGGCTCAGAAGTTAACAAGATTTACACTTTGTGCATTAATTAAAATCTCTTGTTGGACAGTCACAGTGCTTAGTTAAAAGTTGGCCTGATCCTGATCTGTTTGTTTTGTTTTGTTGTTTGTTTGTTTGTTTGTTTTGCTCTTGGTATTAATTGGACTATTTAAATATATAATAAATATAAAAAACATAATCCATCATTTGTACTTCTTTATTTTTTTCTTACATGTTAGAGCAGGCTGATGCAACGTTTTGAATCAGAACAGAACAGTTTTTGAACAAACTGCAGCACCTGAGAGTTCTGGCTCACCTGCTAAATGTGGTCATTCACAGTCATTTTGCATCTCTATAAGTCTGAGTGTCTGCCCCTATGAATGGGGCCTCTTGTCTCTAAATCCATCCAAGCTTGCTGCGCTTTAGTTGCACCTGTACACACTAATACACAGCTATTGTGCTCAAGACCAACATATCTTTCACAGGTGCTCACTTGAATCACACATACAAAAAGCATGTAGCCACAGACAAAGGATCATCCCGATCAGGGTTTTTTAATGGCAACTATCTGCCAAACTGCCAATTCCAATTAGAGTTTCCAACAGGTCCTCCAAATTAAACAACCAAATCATGCAGGTGGTTTTGCTTTTTTCCCCTGGTTTTGAGATAGGCACCAAGGGACTATTTCTTCAATTTAAAGTAGTTCCACTGAAAATAATGAGTGTGGATATTTTCTTCTTTTTTTGTAAATCACAAACTAACAACCATAGACCTTCATTATATTGGTGGGGTCTGAAATCTCAGAGATATCTGAAAGCATGGGTAAATGAAAACAAAACTACTGTATGTGCATGACTAGAAACAAAGGCAGCAGCTTATGGATACCAACTCGGGGACTTTGTGCCAGTGAGTAAACCATCTATGGAATTGCAATAAAAGAAGAAGACAGATTATTTTGTCTCAACGGTGACCTTTAAAAACTAAGAATTCAGAGTCTTTATCATTCATTTATACACTAGTATAAATGGCTAACTTGTGGCTGAGTACCTTTCCTTCTGCTAATTGTCTTGAGACTTTTGTGTTTACCTTCATTTCTGCTGTCTGAATGTATAAATGGAAGCGTGGCACCATGTGGAAAAGGGCAAGATGCCAAAGATGGATCATGTCATCAAACTGCTCAATTTGCCACTTCCTATATCTTTGTACACATGCAGTCACTGTCGGGTAGCCTAATTTACAGTGGCGCCAACAACAAAGGAGGGAGAGATATTTCCACGCCATTCTTCACTGGTCAGTGGAAGTCAAAGTGTATATCTGGTTGTTTTTGGTTTGAAATCCCTCAATAATGCCAAAGTGTATGAGATCACATATGGCCTATTTTTTGGCACTCCTTACTTTCATCTGCGAGTGTCTTGTATTGATACGCTATGACACATGGGCCAAAAATTCTCTCCTGGCCAATCATGTGTATGTGCGAGTAAAAAGACTTTTATTTGATTATTACTGCCTTTTATCTGCCTCTACAGCTGTGCTGGCTTTGATAAAGCGAAGAAGTGAGGCTTTTTCAATGTGTTATTGTCCAATGCCACTGAGGAATAGTTTGAGTGAAATCAAGTGGACTTAGGAACTTTCTCACAATGAGTCATAGTCCTTTATTAAAGAGGCATATATTCTTATAGTCCTTCTAAGTATGTGTGAGTATTATATGACATTCAACTCTTTTGGCCAATTTACCAGATGTCAAAGGGAAAAGGTGGAAAGGTCACTGTTAAGGTAAGTACTTCAAGATATCTGCACCAGGTGGCAAACGTTTAAATGCCACTGAAAATTGAACATAAGTTAAAATCCAGAATAAAGCTATAAAGTCAAGATTTATTTATACAGCCCTTCGACGCACTTCCTTCCAACACTGGCTTCCTCTCTGCAGCCTTTCATCTGATTTTAATAAGGTCTGATGACAGAGTTCGCTGTGCATGACCACATGGCCTAACTCTTTTTCTCTCTTTTGCACCTTTTAATAACATCTTGCAAGCACTTCTCTCTATATTTCTTGCATTTAAATGTCAGTCTAACCTCTGATGTTCTCTTATTTTTATTGTTGCAAGATTTTACTATGTCGCTCTGAATGGAGGCTGTCTGCTGACTGCCTTAACTAAATCCTAGGCACAAAGGTACCTGACTGACCTGTCAGGTAACATAAAATACAGTACTTATTACACATGCAAAAATTAAGTATCATCAAGCGAGAGGAAGATACACACACACTAGGGTGCCCATTTGTGTCTAATTATCTTTAGTTTTCAAACATTTTTTCCTCAGTTGTCTATGGTCATTCTCTAACATGTTCTGTGGTACAAGAAAAATAAAAATAAAGAATCTGAGTGCCTTCAAGTGCATGCTTCAATTGTTCCAATTCTCTTTGCGGTGCAACACAGCGGGGACACATCATCCCGGGTGCTTTTAAAACCACTTACCAACTTGTGCACTCTGTACAAACTTAGCCATTAATTTCAGCCCTTTACATGTCACCCCAGCTCTCATATTTAGTATTTGTCTTCTTCATGCTCATCAACTTATCCTGTCTTCAGTCTGGGGCTCCCGTCTCTCTCTCTCTCTCTCTTTGTCTTCCCATCTCTCTATTTCTGTATTGAGTAATTCCCCTACACCCCCCCTACACCCCCACAACCCCAACACTCATCCCCACACACATATTTTTGGGAAAATTAAAAAATCACAGAGTGCACACAGGGATTTAGTCATGGAGAGAGAAAGTAATTCTTTTAGTCTAACTGACTGTAGTGTTTGTTTAGGAGAGCATTTTCCCTCAAGGTCTCAGCTGGATGTTCCATGATCCATGCAGGAATGCCAATCGGCCAATCGGACTGTGACAGAACACAGGGGGGAACACTAGAACTTTTGCCTGAGTCAGTAGACAGCAGTGATGGGGGTGTCCCTCTTTTACTCCCTCTTTTATTAAGACTTTTCCTTCCTGCTGTCTATTTCAGTCTCCTGGTCTGTTCACAAGGACAAACAGTCCATGCTTCTCAGGACCCCATGCAGAGGAGGCTTTTTGTAATTGTTTTCAATGAGAGTGAAGCTTTTTGCACGCTGTTTTTGCATTGCTGAGTGCCTCGTGTTTTTCCACTCTATCCACCTCTTGTTTTTGCAGGAGTGCCCTGACCGCCTCGAGTTGAAAAAGCTTCAACTTAGAGAGGAAAAGCAACCAATGTCATTAGCGTTTTTTACCATTGTCCAATTGGATGAATTGAGAGACAGGCCTTCTGTTGTGATGACAGCAACAAATGGGGATAACCAGACTAGTGTTGGACAAACTACGTGGTGGCACTTTCTGGGTTTACCCAGAAGTATATGACAGTTACTGTCAGGGTCCCACTGTTTTTTTCCCTTTGTTCCCCTTTTCCTCCCCTTTTTGGGTGTGTTGTCTATTGGAGGTTGGTCTGGAGCAGGGCGGAGTCAGAGTCTTCCTCATTGCAATCTACACAGCTGCTACTCATCAGTCATCAAGCCATCTTCTACTCACAGTATTTAAGGACCGGTCCTGCACTCCGCCAGATCGTCTGCTCATGTGGTGTAGTGCTCTGGCTTGAGCTTAGAGTTGCTTCTCTTTGTCTGTTTCTGTCGTTCTATCGAGTAATTCTTTGTGCAGTTCTCCGGTTGCCATCTATGATTCCCGCACTGCTCCCTGGCCTTCTGAACTCTGTTCTCCTGTCAACTACATGGACCCCAGAACCCCCGCACAGTACTGCCACTGGGTTCAAGGAAAAGACAGTCGCCTTCCTGGCCCCAGCCGCTCCTGCCTTGACCACTCTTGTTGTCAATAAACCCGGTTTTGCATTCACCACCTTAACTCCGAGTTCCGTGTCTGCATTTTGGGTCTGAGCAATTGTCATTATGACAGTTACCATGACCTGAACAGAAAACATCAGGCCTGGATTGAGTTTACTGCACAGCAAAATAAAGGCTAGGCTAAGAACAGGTGATTTGTTGGTTGCCTAGCAACAATTAAAAAAAGACATAGAAAGCTCTTTTTTCTTTTTTTTCAAATTGTAGGCTTGAAAATAAAGGCAGTGCAGTGCTTCTCACATTTTGCAACCTGCAAAATACACTCTGTCTGATCAGGACCTGAAACATCTATTGTATGAACTCATTCACATTCATCCTCTTAGGCTCCAAACTCTGGAACATTGGTAGACCTCTCTCTTTACAATGGTCCCTGAATAACCGTGACATTATAAATGCAGACAGCTCCAGTGTAATTGGAAAAGACCTCTAATGAGTGAGGCTGAATGCCGGACTTGGGCCACCAAGCCTGAATCTTTGGAATCTGTATTGCTTTTCTCCCACGGGGCTTTGAATGGGATACATTTGGCACTGTTGTGCACTGCATTTCTGTCAATAAGCATTTTCAGTCAAATTTTCCTTCTCTACCTTAGTACAACTTCCTGCTATGATGGATCGGGGCATATTACAAGTAAGTTTGATTGACTTTAATGTCCCTAAAGTGAACTTGCTGTATTTGCAGTAAGGGTACAGAAAAATCATACATTAAAAACTGGAGTCAATTTTAACACCAAATGGACCCATACTACTTTTGCAAACATTACTTTTTATGTGTTCTATTCCTATGTTTGTGGTGAATGTAAGTCACTGAGCAGAAAAGTGCCAAATAAGGATAACAAGAAAAAAAGAATAACAAAAGAAGAGTAATTGTTCCAGTTCTACTCATACTTGTTTGAGTATTAGGAGACGAATTGCTCATAATTGGATACGTTTTTTATTCAATTTGTGCTCCTATGACCTTTAAGCCCACATCTTACATAATTCCACTGCCTGCTTCTTTTCTGCCAGAGGATGTAATGTAACTGAGACACCAACCATGATTCTTAACTCTATCTCCCCAGAACAAAATGTCCTCATCTCAGTGTTCACCCTTCTTTGCCTGCCAGCCACGGCAGAGTAGCAGTGCTCTCTTGATTACTCTGATTTTGCACGCCAGCCTCTCCACATTCAACAAAGAGTGAGGTCGCAACCTGTCTGAGTTTCATTCTGACTGGCAGGCGCGATGGCCCTGGTGGGCTTCCCTTGGCAGTAGTAGTCTGCATTCAATCTCGCTTTGAGAAAATGGAGCTGGCAATACACTATTTCTGACCTAAATGAGATGCAAGCGAAAAAATATAGCAAAGGCAATAAGAATACCGTTACACTGACCCCGCTGTGTTTTCTAGGGAAATACCAAGTGCTTCTTCAGCGTTAGAAGTCTGTTCACCTGTGGCCACAGTGCTCTATTTATTTCATCGTTGTATAAATACTGAATACCCTAATGTCTGCAGTTGTTCTAATAATTCCTCTCAAATTCAAGCAAGGCAAGATAAAATCTCTGTCCCAGATTTTAAAAAAAGTTTAATGAGAGACTGTGTTCTCATGTGGGCTACTGCTGGGTGATGAAGAGTCTGCATAAAACACCATACTAAGCTTGGGGAAAGTTTCAGGGTATAATTGTATATGAATCAAGCTTTCTGGTCACTGTAATGCCTGGGTTTGTTCTGTTGATCCTTCAGTGCTGTAGATTTTTGGATCAGTAGAATCTAAATTTATTACAACCCACTCACCAAATGAAACTGACTGTCTGTAAAACCCGGGATTACATTCAATGACAATATTTTTTAATAACTGTTTTAAAATTAACTATTGATACAATATCCACACATGATATTATCTATAATTATGTTTGAATAAAAATCATTTTTGACCAAATCTACTTGGAGATGAGGATTGGAATAATGGAAAATTAACTTAAACCTAAATGACAAACTTAAATGACACATTTTAGAACTTAGGTGCTTCAGTCGTCCAATATGAATGTCATTTCAAAGGGATTTGTCTTTGTTTTTTGAACAAATTGTACAGCAGCATGTTTAGTAGCAGCAGTGTTTGGAAACAGAACAATTAGCTAGCAGCAGAGGCAGAGTTGGATATATTTGTGTCCCTTCCATCTTCTTCTTCTTCCTCTTAGTATAATTGATGACAGTTATCGTCAGATGATATTGATAATTAGGAATTTTATTTGCCTTTCTTTCCAGTATTTATTTGAAAAATTTGAAAATGTGTCAATATGTGTTTGCACCAGTATCCACGAGACAAAGTCCTGTACATTCATCCTTCATACATTTCATTCGGTTGATGTCCTGCAGCTATGGGAGGTGAAAGCAATAAATCTTCTTGTTTAGTGAGTGATGTAAAAAATGTCACTACTAATCAGACGCACTCATAAATCATAATGATTTTTCAGGACAGAGCTGTGTAAAAACGTGCATGTGTGATGATTTCTTTTAAGCTTGCTCTCTCTCTCTCTCTCTCTCACACTCACACTCACACTCACACTCACACACACACACACACACACACACACACACACACACACACACACACACACACACACACACACACACACACACGCACACACACACACAGATGCTAGAAGCTCAAATAGAAACAAACCAACTATTACTATCTCTACAGCATAACGTTACGGTACATTCAATTCCTTCAGCAGACATAAAATACCTCCATTTTCATTAACCCTGAACTGAACCTGGAGAACAAGGAGGAGGGGACTTTACCATGATAGCTGGGTGGACAGGAACATTTAAAGTTGCACCTTCTGGATGTTTTATGGCTCTAAGTTTCTCTCAGACAACCAATCGGGGCATTCATAACTCATTATGCTACAGTGATGATCAGTGTTCCTTTATAGGATGGCCAAGCAGTGCCCACCAAGATACAAATGTGGGCATTAGAGAAAACATGAACACTTAATATATAACATGAGCTCATCTTCCGTCCTTTACCAATGACACTCCATTTAGCCGTTCCATTAAATAAAAGTGGGCCCCGCAAAACCCAGTGATTTATTCATAAGAGAGCATCACTGAAGCACAGTTAAAACCCGCTCAGAGTCATTTTTTTCCAAACTGCATCATGAGCATCGACATCTCTATAGCAGAAGAGGGTATTTCAACATTGCACTACCAAGCAAGTTATTATCCCCACTCAGTGCTAATCATATAAACTATCTGGCTGTATGAACGTAAGAATGGATTAATATGTATGAATGAGGATCCATAGACATTCCCATTTTTCAATTTAACTGGATTATCATCATCTTCTTCAGCTGCATGAAATTGCCTAAGCTGCACAGCCTCTGATACACATTTGCCCCAAGACACTTGCGTGGCCTTCTCACAACGTCCCATCATTGCTTCCTCCCCCTTTTTTTTTTTTTTTTTTTTTTACATCTCCACCTTATCCACTCTTTCCCACCTTTACTCCTCTCTTGTGCTCCCTCTCTTCCCCTGTTTCATCCATTTACTTATGCTGCCCCTTTTTCTGTCGCCCATCCTTTCCATCTTCATCCTTTCCCCCAAATTAATCTGGATAATGGACCGGGCCCTTGTGCAACTGAGCAGAACGAGGCCCACTAAAATGCCTGAATGTGAACCAACAGAAACACACTGAAGCGCAATACTCACGTCCATGAATATACACATAACGCACTCAAAAGAAGCATGATAAAGCACAAGCGAACATAAGGCACAAACACACACTTTAAGGCCAACATGTGTATAGAGGCAACCATGCACAGATGTGGGAGAATGCTTTCGATGGCTGGGCAGTTGCTGTGATGATTCTGCAGCTAAAAAGAAAACTAATTTGATTTATGTGTCCTGTGGATGAACTGTATAACCCTGTCACAGCACTTCCTTAATTAACAGCTAGATCAGAGAGAGTGGCAGGGCGGGGCATTATGGGATTGACCAGTTGGGTGGGAGGGGCTGAGGCTTTCCCTTACATTACTCATCTGCTAATAATTCTATCAGCGGGAAGATACAAAAGAGCTGGGAATGATTCAGCTCCCAGAAAAATGTCCCATCATGAATATCTTCACTGCATTTATCCTTCAGCAGTGCAACACTGGATAGAGATTATTTTCCTAATGAGATTTCTGAGAAATAAATAGGATTGTAAACAAAAAGCATATTAAAATAGTGATTTTCCATTTCCTCTTTTCCATAGAAAAAAACTGTACCAGTAGACAATTCATACATGTAGCATAACATTTTTAATCATGAATTCTCCGCCGCTCCTTCCGAGCTATTGCAAACTGCCTTGATCCTAACGGAAAGCATGTAAGGGTGAGATCATGTCAATCATTGTATTATCAGTCTCTGTATGATCTCTATCTAATGAGCCTGGAACCAGCTGCTCACACATGGTTTTTCTGAATAATAGATGTGATGGGCCAGTGCTCCCACCGCTCATCATCTCGCATGTTTCGATGCCTTTAGAGCGAATCGACTGAAAAGAAGAAAGAAAAAGAGTCATCACCGTTCAACAGAGGCATCAATCCATGCTATTTTTTCCAGGTGTTTGGTGATTTTGATGAGGCACCAGAGGAACAAGTGTACATTTCCTCATGGAAGGGATGAGTTGAAATTCATCTATACCTGCACACAGATCAACTCATAAATTGCTTATAAATTTGAGTGTCCCACACTCATCATGCATCCTCCTACATGGGTGTCGTAAGTTTTGTGCTTCTTTTTATAAGTTACATGTGTCAAAATGTATGCAAGAGGAAATGTCTCATGTTGCAAGTTGCTGCCAGTATGTTCCATGTTTGGTAAAATGGTCCCCTGGTCTACAATGAAACTAAATGTACAGCAAGCTAATACACTGTTCTCTTTAGTCTGTTCAAGTTGTGAAGGAAAAACAACACTGGTAAGAAAAACTCCAGCTGCAAAAATAGCTACTCAATTCTTGTTTTGTTTGTTCTGATTCTTGTTTGATGGAGTCAGTTGGATGTCCTTTCTTTCTGCAATAACTACTTCTCTCTCCTTGTTCTGACCAGATTATTCGGCGCCCGTTAATGCTTTTGCTTCAGTGCAGAGGAGGGCTTTTTGTTTTTATCTCCATCTAGCATGAGTAGGTGGTGGGCTGACGTCTGCTTCATGCTCACATAAGGCAATGACGATCCAGTGGAGAGAAAAATAAGCCATTTTTAAAGAAATACTAACTTTTAGGGTGGTTAAACAGCATTTACATGTAGACTTCATATTACTGATGTCATACTGAACATCATTAGCAGCAATCAGTGCATTTGACATGATCCTGCCATGTACTGTACATGTACAACTTACACACAAGGACATCTAGTCCTCATATATCCTCATATATTGCTTAACCAATATATATATACACACGCTTCACGAAATGCGTTTTTTAAGAGACTGGCATACAATAAGGCTAACAACACAATTACTTTTATGACGTAAATATGTGCTTTCCTTGTGGAATGTAATGTTCTTCCATATGCTGTTTTGCCCACAGGCTCTGAGGAATTCAGCAGCCTTTATCCGTTTCTCTGGCCTTGGCTCTACTGGCATTATTCACTGACTCACTCTGCTTCCTGTTGCTCTGATCACTGAGCTCTGATCATGTCCCTTTATCCACTGTCCTCAAGCAACTTCAAAGCTGGAGATTTCATCTACTTACAAACTGCAATGCGGGAATGCCAAAGGTAACTTGAAGTTAAGTTGATATACAACTAGGGCCAGGTCTCATTTTTTAGTAACCATCTGAGGTTATCATAGAGGTTCCTCTCCATAGTAAGATAACAAAACAGAAATCACATAAAAATTCAATTTTATATGAATATTTATAGATTTCTAATATGTGTTTGTGTGTTTATGTATATAATTTAGTATCCACAGTGTTGTATTTCCCCTGCTGTGCTAAAACATGTTTCAATCGCTTGAATTGTCTCCCTTTTAAAAATAATGATCACTGGCCCATTTGCAAAGTATATTTTATATAGCCATAGATTGTTTTCTGTGTTAATGTATGTGCATTCATGTGTATAGAATATAAGTCTGTATATCTGACATCTATGATCTTCTCAGCGTCCTTTCCACCCAGAAAATAGCTAAATTGCAGGCGCTTTGTAAAAATATTTGAATTGAGATGCATTTACAAAATGAGCATGCACAGTAAGTAGCGTTCCCACTAAATAGTGCAGCACACAGGAAGACTCTCAGTAAATAAAGGCACTCTGTTTAATTGACAGCAGTCAGTGATTTGTGTTTTGTGTTGAGCAGCATCCTTCAGGGGCTGTTAGTGTGGAAGGAGCTCTTCATTCAAACATCCTCCTGACTGGCATGAATAAATCGTGCATCTCAATCAGCATTTCCACATCAGCAAACAGCAACAAACTCCCTCCTCTCCCAAAAGCTCTGCATTATTTTCTTTCTGGCTAACCATGAGAGAATGTCAGCTGGCGTCACTGCAACATCAGCTGCACACACAAGCAGATAAACATCCGCCTTCTGTATGGCATCTTTGTGATATTTGCAAATTTCTTCATATAAAAATCAAGGCTAATCTCAAGGGGAATCAATATTAATAAGGAAGCATGTTTCAGTTAAACATAAGGATGCTTGCTCACTTTATATCCAGTCATTCTTTGATCCCTGCATGGTCACCAGTCCAACTGAGCAATCTAACCAAAGTTATTCTGCCAAGATTACAACCGATCTTTTTAAATGTTGATGGTAACAAGACCCAAAGGAGTACGAGACATCTTTTACAGTCAGTACTGTCTAAGTGACTGAAGAAATGAAAAGGAAAAGTCTTCCCTTCATTTTTTTTTCACATCAGGCATCCCAAAGGATGGAAGATTTTAACAGTTTTTCTTAGAAAGTAATGGTCATATGGGACTTTCCAGTTCCAGTAAACATTATGAACATAATTGCCTTGAATTGACAGTGATATTATATGTTTATAATATTGTACAACATACAAGAAAGTGTAGAATGATATAGAATAAAGGTAGCCTAAATGAATTGCACTTAACTGCATGTTGAAGTTGAATGAAATGATCATCAAAGTTGAAAATAAATACATAAAAATTATATAAGAGGATATTTGTCACTGCTCTTATGAAAAATGACAAGCATAAATCTACTGGAACAACTTATGTATACAATATTTATTCAATTATGAGTAAATGCATACATATATACCAGCAGATTTGTACACTGGAAAGCACATACCATCACACACATGCACAATAGCACATTATTTCTACTCGCACAACATTTGGAATAGTGTCTGAAGAAATGTACAATGTCTGCTAAACCCCAGTAACAATCCATCTTCCTTTTAAGTAGCTCTCTTAACTAAAATTACTGTGGGAACTGAGGCAAACACACCCCAATCTGTACACTTCAGCCAGGCTATAGTGGAAGTAACAGAGAGGTAGGTGTTTTAAATAAATGTCATGCAGTACATTTTCGAGTCTCTGAAAGGCCAAGTTTGAAAAATCTTTTTCTGAAATACAGTAGATTTCCATGAAGGTTATTTTTATATTCCCTCAGGTCATTTTTTGTGCCGGCTCATAAAACGTTTCTATTTAATGATATTACTTTTCACTTTACACATTTTTTGTTATATCAGTATAATTTTAGCAAACTTCAACACTACAAAATTTAGAGTAAATTCAATAAGTAGTTATATTATTACAGTGTGTTGCTGAGTGCCGCAAGTCAATTTAACATGAATCTGAGGGAATATAAAAAGTATTGTGTGGTAATGCTAGGTTGCTTTGAACACTCATACAAATTGGCTAAAGTTGCAGTTACATATTTGAAAAAAGCTTTATCTTTGCAAGTAAAGTCGGTTTAAATTACAATGATTTTTTCAGAAAAATGAAAAAAATGCTTCCTTCAAAACAGCCCTTTAAAAAAAGCTGAGACTTTAAAGGTGGGGATTTAGAGTTCTGAATGCTACCAATAGTAATATGAGGGTACTGAACAGAACTTACTGATGGGCTGGACTCAGACAGCCCTTCAAGCTCCATTTGAAAGATTTCTTTTTATGCCCTAGACAGCAGCTCTGAGCACAGCAATTGATTGCAAAAATGTTGAAAAGGTCTTCTAGTCAGCCCCTTGGTCAGTAAGTTAATGCAGAATTCTGTCCAGACCTGAGGCAACCAGGGGAAATGATCCGAGCACCTGACCTCCTGTGTATCTATTCTCAGAGTGAAAGGTCCCTGCACATTGTCCCGGTCTCGTGCATAAAATAAATACTGTAGGTAGTCAACCATGAGGCTTCCACAATTGATACACTACTTCCTGAGTAAGCTTACAATCCTTAACACCTGTGGATAATAAATATGTTCTGCAAATGATAACACCCAGGAAAATGTCACTAAAAGAGTGATCACTTGGGTAAAACATCCAACCCTACAAAACAAGTACTGCTAATTTGCTCTCCTAAATAATTTTTTGAGGAAATGTCATTTCTGCCTGGTCTATAGTAATTTAGATGTCCTTGTATTCCAGTGAGTGTGACATCCTTATTCTGGAAATAGGTCAAAGTGGAGACATCGGGATGCATGATTGAGTGTACAAAAAGAAAAACTCACAAACCTCATACAGAGACAGGATTATGCCCTGTGTCTCATGTGATAGGCTACTAAAATGTCTGGAAAATGGTTTTGAAATATTGAAAAAGTCTCATTCCTAACCCTTCTTCAAGCCAGCAATAACTTAAACTAAGACCACAATATTTCCAAAACTTTAAAGTTCCCCTCCGCTCTCCACTCTATTTCTTCGTGTTCATACAATTGAATGTTTGAGCTTCACTGTACAGAATGATGTTTGTGCAGAGTTTCTATGTGGTCACCTTAAATCTCTGAGGCGTGTACCTACAAGCAGAATTGGTGATGTCACACCAATACAATTTATTTATATTTTGAATAGTGTGACGTGGAAACTTCAATCCTTTAGTGCACGTACAGAGAATGGACTTTTCAATGAAGAAGACATCTTGTGTCCAACAGTTTCACTTTTGAAATAAAACATTTATATATTCATAGATTTTGGATTTTAAATGAGGTTGAAAGAGAAGATGCAATTTTAAGGATTTTAACATGGTAACTGCACATCTTTTTGTGTCAGACAAAATTTGTAATTACAAGCAGAGAAGGGAGAAGGGGAATACACTGATTCCCCTGCCATGCACATGCATAGACCATAAACACATCCTTTACTTCTTTAATGTTACACTGTTTAGCTTCACAGCACTTAACGGGTTTATGGTTGATGTTTGCAACGTATTGAATAAGTTACAATGTCAGTGACATTGTGACTTATTCATTTTAAATGATAAAGAAAAGGAGCCAGCACCTTATGGGGAGTATGAGGCACAGTAACATGACTGCATGCCAGAGGTTTCATTTACTGAAGCAGCTCTGATTGTTGACAATGAATGCTGTGCAAGGACCGACACTAATAGCTGAATTATGGTTAGAAATGAAATTAACAATAGAACTGTAAAAGAGAGAGGGTGCACAGCTGCAGATGAATAATAGTGCTGTTCTGATTCACTTGTGTGCAGTCAATTCAAAGCAAATATGTCAGGTCTATTTTAAATTAAGTTTCCTAGGATGCCTAAAGAACAGAAATAAATCTGTCCAAAGTTTATATATCCTTACAATTTGATCTTTGATACCTCTTTAAAATAAAAGAAGAAAGAAAAGGTATGAAACTCTCAGATGTGCTGTTGTGTGCTCTGATTTGAAGAAAATACTGTCTGATATTTATGTGGAAGCGCAGACCAAATAATGAGAGTACAGGCACTGGTATGAGACATGAGGAGAGGATTGAGTGGAAGTGTCTGCCCTCCCTGATGGTGTCTGTTTTCTCAGTCAAACATCAAACAAGGAAGGAGACAAAATAGGCCATTTGTGTGGTATGTGGACAAAGTCTAGTCACAAACCTGATCAAGGATCACCTGCTGGTGCCATAGAAGGCAGACAGAACAGAGGGACATATTTCCCACTGTTGGTGGTGGGATCAATCAGTAGGATGGTAGCCTCTCAAACCAAAGGCACGCTTATTTTGAGAAGTGCCGGCAGGACCTGCTGTACTTGTGTGCAAAAATAAATAATCTCCTTTCATTTGCCGTATTGTTGAAATCCGAACTCCTGCTCACACAATCACTTCAGTAGAAAGGGCAAACAGCTGTAAAAATACACTTTACATACAGAGGTCAAAGATAGTTCAAAGACATAGTCACTTTGTGATATATGTGTCATTTTCAATATCATGTCTATCTACTCAGTTTTTTTTAATTTGGAAATTACAGATCCGAGACACGCTCATTTCCTGGATTTATGATAATAGCAGTTAGAGCCTCTTATGAGATTGCCTCTGGATTATACTTGACAAAATGACAAAGAAACCAACATCTTAACCTCCGAAGTGTAATTTCACGCTGTTTCAAGAGCTTTTACAAACATAACCTTCAACAGTGCATTTTGAGATGTTATGTGATGTTACATGTTGTTACAACATGCGTTTGATATGTAATATGGGACACTTTTCATACTATGCATACAGGATATTTATTGAAGCTTTCACAGTGTCCCTAAGGATGTTGTCAGATGAAGGCTTGGTGAAACTGCTGCCTCCTATTGATTTTTCATGAGAGGTGGTGAATCACTTACAAACAACACTTCTGGCAAATGAGTGAACTTTGACCTAAACCTGGTGTTAAATCACTGTGCAGCAACTGTGCAATCACATCCAAGATCTGTTATTGTTGTCAATGCAGGAAGCTGTATTTGGATCTGCCTACAAGCAGCAGTTTTGGGAGACAGGAAGCAGCCATTGTCCTCACTATGTTCATTTGGCCAATATCCTCATGATCATACGGTTATTTGCAGGCTTATTTTAACCCATAGAGTTAGTGGTACAGTTTGTACTATGACAAAGTGCCCTAGTGGTGGTTTTGTACATCACGCTGAATAATTTCTTAGGATGATTGATGACTCAAATCTCCAATTGATTTATTTTTTTGCGCACAAACACACATACACACACAGCCAAACAGGATTTAAAATGTAGAATAGAAAGTTTGCAGTAAACCAAACTGAACACAAAAATGAGGAGCAGAGTTGATGGCATAGTCAGAGCTTACTGTCTCAAAAAAGTACATAAATAAATTCTCGACCGAATGAAAGAAAAGTCGTTCAGCAACAATCTGGACTCTGACGGATAAGAAGAAACGAGAAGTGTGCCGAGTCTTCCCAAGCAGCCAAGAAATGCTGTGAAGTTTGTTTACTTGTACTCTGATGATTCCATTAATGTTAATTTAACGGAGGAATCAAAGGGGGAAATTGAATATTTTGAAAGCTTAAAGCAGAGCCCATTCATCGGAACTATGTTCCTATGAATAAGTAATCAGGAAGAAGGTTAAGGTTGGTTATTAATAAAGTCATAGGATGAATTTCTTATACTTTATTGTACTGTGGATAACGTATTGTTTCAGGAAATATGTAGCATAATAATTAAGTTAGACAGAATAAGGCTCAAAATCTTAGGGTCCCACTACTGTATAGATCTTGTAAGACATATTTTTATTTTTTTATTTTTAACCAATGGATACCTTGTAACTGCATATTTATAGCTGTACGTGTCTATAATGATACACAGCAGAAATGTGAAATGTAAAATAACATAGAGAGTAGATTATTATTCCAACAATGGCAGTAACACCCTGGAGTATCATCATAGCATAATAACCTTGACAGTTGAAGGAAGAAAAACCAGAATTAGATTCTTTAATTAAGACCAGTACATTTTCACATAAGCTACAGTTGTGATAATCATAATGTCATCGCTTACTTTTTCCCACTTCCTGACGTTTATACCCAATTACAGTAATGTTCAACTCTGGCAGTTTGTCGTGGACTCTCAGTGTGTAGGAATGACTCCTTCTTACAGTCTCTTGGGCCTTTTCATCATCTCTAATACCTTGTTATCTGCAGGAAGCCAAGAACCAGATGAAACTGTTGCTGTATAATTACCATATAATGAGTCATAGCTGCCTTTCGGTTGTAGTTGCTGTTATTCATGTACAGTAGGTGCAGGTCACTGCATGTTTATGCCTCTAATCTGTATTATTCTACATCATAGTTTATATGTGGAAACTAGGCATTGTTTTTTTCTGCATTTCATTGTTGAGTCTTTAGAGATATAGATGTACTACTGTGCAGATTGACATGATGATGGTGAAATGTCTCTTCTTGTGAAATTTTGGAATTCTACACAAAGAGCTCCTTGCACACCACAGAATGAGGTTTGTACATTTCTGTATTTCTTAGTACTGAGGAAAACTGGGAATTGCCTGATAATTGTGTGCACTGGTTTCTGGCCATTCTACATATTTACTGTGAATAGGCTTTAGTAACTGGTCCACTCGGGTGGTCATTTCTCCATACTTAAAAGACACATGCTTTTATGTTTCCGTTGCTCCCAGGCTCAAGAAGTTCATTGTGATGCTGAAGCACAACCTGGTGCACTATTCCCCACCCCATCAACATATGCCTAAACTTCTGAGGAAGAACCCCCAAGAGGCTGGTCCACCCTCTGGAGATGAACATGTATTGGTGTTCACAGATGCTCATCCTCTGGGAGTTAGGAAATGTATGTGACGTGCTCAGTGGATGGGACGAGATGGGAGCCCCAGAGGAGAATCTGCATCGACTGGAACCGGATAGTAATGGTCTTGCAAAGTGAGGCAAAGATGCAGAAAGGGGTGGCTTTGTTTGGAGCCTGTGCAGATGCTGAAGGCTGCAGAGAACCATCGGTCTTCAACACCAGATATAGTCATTAGTGCCTCAGAGCACTTCAAGGTCTGGGTCTACAAAATGCCAGGAAACAGAAATGGAGGTCCAGTTACAGTGCATAACCATTTATTATTGTTCAATTCAGAGCTTTGGGGCCCTTGTCCTACTTGTCAGTTGAAAGAGTGGAGATTAATGGTTACTACCTGATGATCAATTAGTTGCGGGGCACCTCATGGTGATGTTTCTTTTTCTTTTTCTTTTTCTTTTCTTAGCACGGATGTAAGAACTGTCCGCATAAGCTGTTTTCATATGCTTATTCAGCCATAACTGTTGTGCAGAGGAACCTGAAATGTCTGTAGGCAAAGCTTGTGAGTGAGCTTTCTATCATCAGAGAATGGTTTAATGACAACAGATTTCCGCTACGTTTTGGGGAACACTGAGTCCATTGTGTTTGGTTTTAGACCCAAAAGCTGAAAATAAAAGTCGTTTTGAGAACTGAGGTCTATGCACCCAAGTGTTTAATGTAATTTCTTGGTCAGCATCTCACACAATAGCTTGAACTGAATGACCATGATGGGTTTAAGGAAGATTAATGCAAGAGTGAAATCCCAAGTTACAAAGACTAATCCCCCATATAAGGATGGTTTTATGCAGATTATTAGCATTGCCTAATTTTATTTCACTGCAGTGGTACAGTCGTAAAAGTAGAGGTCGATTTGAACATCGATCTGTGATGCTGGAAAATACAACATGTTTCTCAGAGCTGAACAAAGTGCTGAGTTTCTTTATAATTTATAATCTCTTTGATGTACAGGCGCGCACAAACTGTACAGCACTAATGAAAAATAACAACCATGTACACAGAAAGAGAGACAGAAAGAAGCAGAGAGCGAGAAAGAGATTGGCTCTTATATTTGGCAAACTTTCAGGTCTTAAAATGCCCTCCAGTACCAACTAATATTAACACAACCTATGCTCATTATGGTGCATATGCTGCATATTATAAATGGTAAGGCCATAATTAATCTTTCCAACTAGCTTTAGTTTAAGAGATCCATGTCCTGGATTTTAGGATTATTTTAGGATTATAAAATACTGCAGGTCAGTGCTCATTCTCTTATGTTGGGGCCAGAATAAGCTGACGTACTATTAAAGCAGATTTCAAACATCAACATTTTTCAGGGAAAGGTCAAAGTATAATTTAAAGAAAGGATGCTAGAAATAGATATGTTATTGGTGGTTTCAGTTTGAGAGGATTTTTAAACAATGCTTGTTAAATATTGTTTTACATGACAACTCCTTTCACTCTGTTAACGGACTGCTGAAAGGAAACACTATATTGTGAGAGATTACGTCACTTGGCAGAATCTCAGGTCTTTTAATACGCTGTTGCACAGCCTGGGCTTTCACAGAGAAGTTTCAAAGGGCTCACAGGAAGCTCTGGTCTGGTAGTTAGTTGGATAAACCACAAAGCTTTTTTTTTGCATTTACTTGGTTTTATTAATCCTTGTAATTGTGCTCCATAGCATGCCATGGCCTAAATCTGTGTGAGGGATGCGAAGCACTTTGTGTACTGTAGATTGGCATATATATTAAACTACCAGAAGCAAGTGTTGTAGAGGACAGCCATTTAAGTCTATGTTTAGCAATAGTTACGCAATTATGAATATGAGTTTTTTCGTTGTTGTTGTTTTGGGTTTTTTTTAACATGCAAACAGTGCTTCTTCATCCTGGAATTAAAAGGTCTGCAAGACAAGAGTTAGCATGTTCCTAATTTAACAACAAACAATGCCTTGAGAGGTTTAATGTCCCTAGCCAGTATATTAAATCTAGCTTAAAAAATACATGTAAATATGGAAACTGTCTTTTTCTGTACTCAAACAGCATTGACAAACTGTTGAGTATCATAAAATGCTTTTCATTACTTATAGGCCTTATTATATTTTCATGTTTAATTTATCAAAATCTGGAAATGTATCCATGTTCAACATTGATTAAAAATAAATAATACAAAAAATCAGAGTGAAATCACATCTTAAAAACTGCAACACAACCAGTCTTTAACTATTTATTGTATTTTTTTTATTAATTACTTGAGGGAATCTGGTGCATAATCAGCAGCTAATTCCTCTCTTCTTTAAGTTATTTTCTCCTCAAATTTGATATTGGACGATTTTCACAGTTTTGCACATTGCAAGAAGAACTTGTTTATATAAAACTACTGCGATGAACAACAACAGTCAGCCAAAAAAAGTTTTGGGAGAACGGCACCATAAAATCTAGGTAAAAAGTCAACTAATTGTATAGTATTTGTTTCAGCAGTCCTTGTTCAAAGGCCACTTAGCACAATAACAAATGCATATTCACAGCCTGACAGGTGTTGTCCTGGCGGGATGTGTGAGGAGGAGATGAAAGACGGAATGAAGAGGAAAAAGCAGGACAGCAGAATGATTAGAACATTATATCCACTATGCATTACTTGGCTGTGTCCCCTATGGTGCAGCTCTTTATTGTCTGTCAGGGTCACAGCATCATTGAACTGTGGGAGAGCAGGCAATGCTAACTAGCCCTTCCTGTGCTGACACTTATTAACATTGGAGAAATGAAGCCAAGTAAGTCACCCTACACCCACACATATGGACAGAGAGGAAAGCATAAAGCCTTATTTGTAGGTACAATCAGTACTGAGTAGCCTGTCCTTTACAGTTCAGCATACAAATCACATGTTCTGATCCAGACACAAACACAAATTCCCTTGCAGCAATATATAGTTATTTTTTTTCATGATGTGTGTTCTGTCATTGTGTGTGGCTGGAGGGACTTGGAGGCTGAGAAGAGGAAGATTACCTCTGGGCAGGTGCATATGAGCCCCAGGCACAGTTTCAGAGAACCACTTCCAATCTAGGACACAACTCTCACAGAGCCTCTGGGCAGAAGGAGCCATCGGGATTACACTTCAGTCTGATTAACATGGACGGAAGAAAGGTGCATATCTGTGGCGAGCGCAACCTTTTGGCCTCTCTTATTTCACTATCCAATTTCTGTTGGCTTTTTTAACACTTGAGGGAATAAAAGAAGTAGGAGATGGTGGATGTTGAATGCAGTCCTCTTTCAGTCTGCATATCAGATTTCATTAAGCTGTGTTGCAACCAGGCTGTTCGTAACTACAGATTTAATCAAGGGTCTAATTGTACTTTAGCCACTAATCACAGACACATCTTGAGATCAATATGCATTTCACACACGCAGACGCTCTCAGCAGAAAAACCCTAGGAAAGCGGAGTGGATTGCATCTTGTATAAAACCAGGCACTTGGAGTGATCCATGAATTTACGTGACTGTCATAGCAGTTCGACAGAAACCTTCCCTGTTCTTTTATATCAAATGTAACCTGTGATGAATAATTTACTATAATGCTATTAATCCACTTGAGGGTCATAATTGGATTAATTTGGCTACTACTTCAAGGGAGGATGATTGAGGGAACATAATAGTTGTACAGTATATGAAAATGTGAAATAAGGAGAGGATCGTGGAGCAGTGCCGAAAAGTTAAATAAAAGATATACAGACAGACTGAGACACATAGATACATAGATATATGTATAATTTTATGTGAAATGGAAAGCATCTCTAAAAGCATTTTTAAATGGAGGCTTTTATGGAAAGAGGAGTACAGTGCTTCACAAACTGAAGTGGCACTTCTCTAGCTCTGCTTCCTCCCTCTACCTCTTCTTTAGAGTGAAGCATGCATTTGTTAATGCCACATTTCTTGCTTTTTAAAAAGTCTGAATAGAGTGAATGTTTTTTCACTCTTGACAATAAAAACGTATATAACCTCACATGTATGTATAGATACAGATGGGTAACAAATTAAAGGAAAAACTGGTCCAGGTCTCTATCCTTGAGCCCTACAATGATCCAGTGGCTCTGTTATGATTTGGGGGGAATTTTGCTGGCAAGATTTGGACTCACTTGTCCCTTTAGAGGGAAGGGTCCCTACAAATCAACACCAAGTTGTTCTGAGTGATCACCTTTATCCTGTGATGAAACATTTCTATCCTGATGGGAGTGGACTCTTCCAGAATGACAATGCCCCCATCCACAGGGCACGAGGGGTCACTGAATGGTTTGATGAGTATGAAAATTGTGTGAATCATATGTTATGGCCTTGTGCTATGTGCCATGTGGTGGCCCAACATCTTACTAAGACACTTGATGTTGGCTTTTCTTTTAATTTGTCACTGGTATGTATATGTAACAGGTTTTGACTATGTCTCCGTCAAATTGGATAAGATGTACAGGTAAATGATTAATACTTCCAAACACTTGTTGGGGGCTTTCTCATAACTAGACTGAGGGTAGTCGGAGTCACAGGGTTGGGTTTTTCCCCCCCTTTTGTGTTGCACTCTACAACACCTCATTAATCATCTATCAAATCCCTGAGCAGAGCAGAACTGTCTTGTTTTAAATATCTGCTCTTACTGTACTCAAAACTTCACCACTAAACTAAAGTGTATCAATATTTGAACAAAGTATGTTTTTTTTTTTATTATTATCAACAATTAAATCAAACATTCAAGCCAACTCTGATTCTCAAATCTTACTGTACTGACAAGGTGAGACATTCCAGCTGTCACACACTGAGTAGAAAACAGGATTAGTGCAGAGTGCATAGGTCAAACAGAGGGGCTGGAGATGAAGTTAAGGTGGAATAAAAGACATAAAACCTCTTGCTGCGTAAGCCAAACTAAAGTAATATCATAGTGAGTTTTCTTGTGTCCAGTATCATCGACTTCCTCAGACTGGCTGACCTCATGACATGTAATAGGTGACAGCATACAGCCAAAACCTTTATTGTAGATTACTTTGACAGTTGAAGATTATAACAGGAGAGACAACAAATTGGGAGCATGCAGGTAAATGTTCTTCAGATAACTTTAATAGGAAAAGGTAGCAGGTGTGGTAAAAACAAGGATTATTAAAAGTACCAATACACTTTACTTCAAACTTGCACTTGAGTAAATGTATTTAGTAATCATACACTACTGAGATATACACTAAACACATGAAAAAGCCTCATTCCTGCCACCTTGCTTCTACATCTCATCACATCTCATTTCAGGGTTCACTGTATTTAGGGCCATTCCTCAAACAGTGAGCTCTTGACTTATAGCACTCCATTTATCCTAAATTAAAGAACAGAGAAATAAAGGGGAGCAATATCATATGAAATTAAACCTCGTCTTACCACATTTTCAGCTATCATTTTACTCATGCACATTAATGTATGATTAATTCTGTCTTTTAATGTTGGCAACAAAGTTAAAACTGAAAATATTAAAATTTAAACTAACTCCATTCAACTTGAAACACACAGGACACAACAGCTGTGCGAATTTGATGCCTATCAGCATGCACAGTGACTGTTTCATACATATGGAGTGGCACGTGTGTCCCACAGGTTGCCTATTTATACCCTCCGCTTTAATAAAGAGTGCCTTTCACAGCTGTGGGTGTAACTGTAGTGAAGTGCTCGCAAGTCGCGATTACTTTAGTGGGTTTACACAAGATGTCACTAAGTGTAGTTGCCAAAATCAGTCCCCCCCTGTGTGGCAAACAACAACAGTTACAATCTGCCATCATGCATTCACATGGAAGTAAAAACAAGGCAAACGCTGTTAAAACTGTGAAACTGAAGTTTTGTTTGTACAGACAGCAAAAGACTGCAAAAGTGAAGTGAGCTGATGTCATGCTTTCTCAAGTTACAAACACAGTTTTCTGGATGATGCATAATAAAACTGATTTTTTTTTTTTTTTTTTTTTACAAATGCGTCCACAAAAACTAGAAGAACTGAAATCTCAATAACTGATGTCATGTGTGAAACAGCAGGATCATAAAGGGCTCAAACTGGTACAAACCTGCGAAAACCACCATTACAATAGAGCATTTACCAGTAATCTGAGGCTAATATTTCATTTGTAACAATTACTGTAAATTTGTTAAAATATTTTGATAAGATGAAATATACTTGGAATTTGACAGGACTAAGAGTCTGCAGTCATGAGAGTGGTTCGGTGAGGTTACAGTTAGCAAAAGCAATACTTTGAGCTAAAGGCTAACATCATAATGCTAACATGCCTCACATGACAATGTTGCTGCTGTTTAGTAGGTATAATGTTGATGTTCGCCATATGAGGTACATATGGGAAATAGTCTTTGCAGGTATTAGTTCATGAATAAAAACACTGGAAGCATTTTGAGATGATGATGGCACTTATGGAAAAGTGAAGTGATGTTACAATTCGGGAAACATGAGTGTCTGTACAAAATTTCATGACAATCTATCCAATAGTTGGTGAGACATTTCTCAAAAAAAACAACTTCACAGTGGCACTATATGTAAAAGTCACAGGATAACCAAAGCCCTAGGACTAAAGTTTCCATGTGTAAAGACTTAAAAAGTTCTCACATAGGACAAACAACAAAACCTTGGCAAATGACCTACATCTACATTTACATGTCAGTCTAAACATCCTCTTGCCAACTTTGTCTGTTTTCTTTATGTTTATTTTATTTTTGGACACTCCAGGGCTTCTTCTGCCATACCCATTTAAAAAGACACAATCATATGAATTATGGATTATGTCCTCAAGCAAAGTTTCTTCGCAGAAAGTGTGCATAAAGACCTGAAAAAATCTGCAGGAGAGCCCTCATGCTCGTCCATTGTAGATTTAATGGTGGGCCAGCCTAAAGCTCTCATGGACTTTCTAGAACTGTACATCAAAGTCTGCAAGTCTGTGACAGCAAGATTAGGCGAGAGCAACTTGGAGTGGAAGGAGGGAAGGAGGATGGAGAGACAGATGCGGAAGTGAAAGGAGATGCATTTGAGACAGAGACACACACACACACACACACACACACACACACACACACACACACACACACACACACACACACGTACACCATGTAAGATTGATTATACACAACTAGTCCATTACCATTATTGATTTTCCTGTTCAGAGTGATATTGACAAGTCCTCCAAACTAAATAAACGTTATTAGAAACATTTACAGTGTGGGCATGCACACTGGCAGGACACATTCTAACTTCCCAGGGTTAAGTATTTGCATTTCTCCAAACTAAGTGTACAGTTGTTGTTTTTTCCAAAGGGATTTAATACTGTACTACATATTAAATGCCATACATTTTTAATAGTCATAAAAGGACAATATCTTTCATTCATCACATCTCATAAAGGAACAGTGTTTAAATGAATGTTTTGCATGCTGTATGTTTAATCTTGCATAAATGTTTTGGCAATGGTTGTGCAAAAGCTATGACACCCTAGAGAGTGTTTTTTTCTGTATATATGTATGTTGATAACATGAATGTCTTATTGATTGTCATACATTTCCACATTAATAGTGCAGCCATCAAAGTGTAGAACACATGAAATATGGAGCTTCATCTACTGTATGTACCTGTTTAACTTCCCTTTGACAAGGTGTTTAAATAGTGCATTTATATTCCACAGGTGTTGCATAAATACAAGCACACAATCACAGTGACATAAAAGACACAGAACAAAAGGCAAAGAGATTAATTAATGTTGTGTTGACATAAGGACTTATTAGGCATTCATTACGATATTAACAAGTGTCAAACACTGTCTCAGTGATCAAATAACATCCCACCAAGCTGCACAAAAACATTCTTATCACCCTGTTCTGATTCTCAGTGACATAATCTGATGGTACAGAGAGATATTCAACAATATTGATTCATCTTCTGCATTTTAACCTCTGCCATGGAAGAGTGGGCAGCCAATTTGGCACAGCGTTCTACAACAAATATTAAAATGCATGTACTACAATAGCAAGCAACAGACTTGATGCAGTCCACGTCCACACTGGTCAATGGGTCTTCCCGTAATTATACGTTCTGACCAAAGAAAATTAGCTAAATTTCTCTGCCAAACAGTCTCAAGGTGGTTAAAGACTTCAGGTAAAATGTGCAGAGCAGACTTAGATGAGGAAATGGGTGTTTTCCTCCTGTTATTATGAAACTGAAAGACTGAAACTTGTTTTTGCCTGAAGATATGCTGTGAGAAACAATATACAGATGGTACAGTTATGGTAATGTTGTGGTTACGACAAGTCTGACTAGGACTGGTAGCAGTAAAGTTTTAAGCCTTCAGCGCTAAAACAGCAGAGCTTAATGCTGCGGAGCAAAAAACATATTTTTCATGTCTATTCCTGTGGACCAGTGATGAATGACTGCTGTAATGGATCTGAATAAGAAATGGAGTTGTGGGGATGTACTGTATATGTGTGTCTGTTCTTAACATGATGATCATGATTTCAAAAAAAGCAGCAGTCACTTGGTTCAGAGTTTCAATTAGATTTATTCAAATTCTTTAATGTAATGGCAAATCAACCAATCAGTCAGTCAATTAAATGGTTAATATGCTAAATGGACGTGCAGCTTTTAGTGATTGTTAGTCCTTACAGTATGTTCCTTCATTACCTGGTGTATTTTAATGTTATGCAACACAAAAGAAATACATTAGTACATTAGTGTCCTCTCAGAAGAAGAAAGCAGTGGGATGATATCATTGTTTCATGTAATAATTATCTCAGCAGCTCAGCAAATTGTTTTGTGCTTTCCTCTGATGTTTTCTCAAATATGGTGAAAATAGAAGTGTAATGAGGGGTACAAAATAAAACATCTTTGCATTTCAGAGACATATGCAGTTTCTCTACTTCACTGACCCAGCTTCTGCTGATATGTATATTTAATTGGGTGTTATTTAACTCTTCAAATGCTGACTACCCACATTTAATTTGAAAGTAGGTATTATTACAGCATCATTGAAGTACTATTAGTAGTAGTTTTTTCCCTTCTTTCAGAAACAAAGGATTATATTTACATATTTACATGTATGTAAAGGGCACAAAATATGTATATGACATTGATTAACTGACAGAAATGATAGAATTATGAATTACCTTTTATTGTGGTCTAGGTTGAGAATTCTCATTGGTGTTGCAGTGAAAGGGCAACTGAAATTGTCATGTGACCGGAGGCTGTATTCAGAGCAAGCTGAAAATAACACAGCTTGAGGCTGAAGTACTTTAAAGTGCAATGCCACTGATGGCTGCTAAATACTGTTTCCAATTGACACCCATTCAAAAAGTATGTGTTTCCTCTAGAAAGTCAATACTTTTTTCCAATGAGTCATTATGGTCTAAATCTCTAAATCCTACTAATAGGTGTGCTGATGGTTATTTTGGAAATTGTGGCTCCGTTAACAAGATTTGAAGACTCATAGGATTAGATGTCTGCCATGTGGGCATTCATTGACAGCTGTGATTCGTTCACCTTTTGTTCTCCCTGGATCCAAGACTTTCACTAAGTTGGATCATTTGATGCAATGTGTCAGGCCATGTGTGCACTGCTCTGTATTCCCAGTGAGATAGTGTTAACTTGTGTTTCCAGAGTGTGAAAGGCAAAACCCTGCACTCCTCATTTGGGATGTCATGACTCCAAAATGAAAAGATAGCCAAAACTATAAGCTGCAGCTCAGGGCTTCAAACCAGCTCCAATGCAAACTATTGGTTGATGTCACACCTCGCTACTTTCAAGTTTAAGTGTATTTGTCACTCAACCACACATGATTTTACACATATAGTTGAATGAGACATCAGCTTTATAGTCTTCTGTGCAACTCAACACACACACATATAAGCAAAATGTATAAAAACCATTTGCACTCTTTGTCAGACCTGTAACGATTTTTACAGTCTGTGATGAAGAGTTTCAAGACTAAACATTTACTTACTCCCACTTTCATCCATTGCCCTTCCTTTTTCTGAATCCTGTCTAGACTGGATATACTCATAAAGTTCATATTGGCAGACAAACCCACGCACCCTGCATTATTACGGCCATGTCTGCTGGATGAGCCAAAGTAAAACGCTAGTTTGAATATTTTCATGGTGCAAATTTTATTAAATTAATTTGTCTAGTTCAAGATCAAAGAATGCATGCACAATGCACAGAGAGGTGGTTTGAGAGGGTGTTAATAAGGGCTTACATCTATTTTGTGGCTGCAATCCGCAAGGTAAAGTTCACTCACATCTTTGAGTTTCTACTGGCACTAAAATCACAGATTGGGCAAAACCTGAAAAGTGGGAGCAATGATGATGGTGATTAAAATCAAGATCAGGTCAACTTAGATTTAGGTCTATAGGCTATTGCACGGAGACACACATCTAGACTTTGGCAAAAGCATAAGTAACAGTTAGAAAAGCTGATTTTTGGGATGGATTTAAAAAACAATTCTTGTAAGGCCAGTTCATTAAGATAAATATAACTTAAAACACTGACATATCTCTCCTATAACCATAACAGGGCAATGGCATATTGTGCTTTATGTATGTGGTCTTAACCCTTGAGACTCTCAAATTACGCACGACGCGCGTCATGAATTCAGTAGTGACCAAATGGGCGGCGAAGGCGCTGAACCCCCTACCCCCCTTTCCTTGAATCCTTCGGGCCAAATACTCATCCACTCTCGGCGTGTGCGTCAACGAGCGATCTCTGCTGCTTGGGACAAAACCGCACGCAGCTGCTTTCATTTTCCAGTGCTAGAGACTGCACGATCAGGAGGGGAGCTCGCGCGTCTTGCTGCAGGGATATTACTGCTGATGGACTTAATATAAGACAATAAGACACACTCCCCCCGCCTTTCAATCTGATTATGACCACTTAGGTGATAGTTACAAGTGCCGTTTTGAGGGGGGAAAAACTTGTAAATGTTAAACGCCTATACTGCTACCGGTTTTAATGTGTTTTATGTGTTTGCGCTCAACAGTGAGGTAGACTTATCTGGGTACATTTTACAGGAGGGTCGGTGTGTGAATTACCCCGTGGATGCGGCTGTTGGGGTCGGTGTCTGAGCCCTGCAGGATCAGCCTGGCATAGGGCATCATGCTTTTCCCGGTTCTTCACAAGTGGATGAGGACTATTTCTCCGGTGATGCTGCTGCTGGTGCCGGTATTGTGGTTTTTACCTCTGACAGGAGCGGCTCCTTCCCTGACTACCGAGCAGCTGGATATGGGGGTGGTAAGTTTTCTACCTTTTCTATATAGGGATGAGAAGTTTTCCTACTTATTACCACTTTTGGACATGGGTTGAAGATGAGAAGTTTTCCCACTTGATACCACCCGTGGACATACTCTCACTCTTGAACATAGGCAGTTTGCATACTTTTGGATGTCGGTGGCAAATCCTGTTTACTTGATCTGAATTTTAACACCTCGCAGCAGCTCGGCATTGCAGGCTGGATGTGATGGAAAATAAAATAGGAGCCTGCTCTCCAAACCAGGGATTAGGATCAGTGTAATGGCTTGCAATAAGTAAATGTAAATGTATTTGCCTTGGCAGAATATCGACCTCTTCCACAGCATGCTGACACTGTAGGCTATATATCCTATAATCAATTGAAAAGAGGGCTCTCCTCCAGCACAGTGACAGATCAAGTTATAAGAGGTTATTGGCTATTTCCTTTGCTCAGTCAAGCCTCTATAGGTTTATTATGACAGGGCCTTTTTTTTTTAAAGCTATATGTCATCTGATATGACGTTCAAATGAATGCTGGGTTTCAAATAGTTGTTTGAAATTATGATCTTATAAAGCAGCATATCTTGGTCAACCAACTAAATTAAAGAGGGAATTTCACTTGATTTTGATTAGAAATGTCAAATGAGAATGATATACAGTACCATGTACATCAATAAGTCTCTTACATGTATATTAATTTAAAGTAATTTGTTGTGTATATGGATGCTCTTCCATAGTGAACCTGGCCTTCCAGCAAACTGAGCTAATTATTGTCTATATTCATCATTTGATTAGACCAACAGTATCCTTCAACTTTACATATTAAGGAATAGAGCCCCTGCAGATAAAACAAGGGTCTGCTCATTAGTAGGTCTAGGCAACATCTAATTAACTGTTTGAATTAAGGCCATGATAGAAATCGACATAAATTTGTCATCTGTTTGCAGTTTTATTGTTATGCCTGCATTTAATATAGAGTTTTTCCAAAACAAACTCACTCCTCAAAGCTATGCTGCTGCTAATTCATGTCTCTCTCAGTTGATGAACTCTTTTATCAGAAACTGAGGTATTTCTATTGCTGAACCACTTCCACTGACTCTGCGTATATGTGCTGCCTGAAGACATACACTTGTCTCCTTGATTAGATACAATTAGTTGCAAACATGAATTGTCCCATGTGGTTTTGTGTATGACTTGAGTAAGTTGACTACAAATGTCATTTAAGGATCAGTTTACGATGTGTGGAAGGTGAGAGGATACATCAATGGGGGGTTTCAGCCTTCATTTGACTATCATACCTGATTATTAGTCAAATATAAAGTTGTCACGCAATCAAGACCTGGATCCACAGCTGTAGATCTACATGACTGGTAAATAGGGTTGTTATATGCTCTCAAAGTGGTTGCTTTATTCTTGTTTTACACTGGAATTTCCATATTGGTTAGATGTGGATGATCTGGTGTTTGGTGAAAAAATCTTTAACGCTTTCTTGAATGTGTGAGCTTCTTACATATCAATTAAAAATAGAGCATCAAGAGCATCACTGGAGTTCCATTTCTCACCAAATATTCATATAAGTCCAAAATTCACTTTTGTTTTTCTCCTGTATCAACTCCTGAGAAAGCTATCTTGGGTTTTTTGCTTACTAGACATTCAACTCTCCTCATCAGCCATGGTTTTACTTCAGTAACCACAACTGTATTGTATGAGCTTGTATGAAATTGTGGAGCTCACCTATAAACCAAAGCGAGATTGACAGCACAAGCAAACCTTTCACATTATTGGGAATCATTTGATTTAGTGTTAATTACGGACACACTGATCCAATATTTCCTCCTCAGATATTGATTTCCGTACACAAACTCAGGGTACCATATTCTTGTTCGCACACTGCTCCTACTGTAGAATTACTGATGTTGTGAACAGATATTCAGACACTACAAACAGTGATGAGCTTTTGTGATTCATGATGATCAGAGCTGATGTTGCACTGATTGTCCTTTGTGTAGCCAAACCAAAAAAGCTTCCCATGCAATTACATGGTTCCACATGTCTTCACCAAACCGCTAGACAACTTTTTCTTTTTACTGCAGTTACTATAAGGTCGTTGTTAATGTCCCTGCTTTCAGAGCTGTCCTTCTTTTTCAAGCTTAGTTAATCATGTGAAAAAGTGTATTTAGTTCATGCACAATGTTAAATCAAAACCCTCTAGTCTATATGTACGGTGTGAAAACTATGGAGTCAACTTTTGCAAATTTAGCATTAAACATGGAAAACCAGTGTCAGCATTCCCAGTTTCACAGAAAAGGTGTAACGTTGCTTTCACATTAACATGCATTTATTATCAAGCACCAGCAGGAAGTGGAAGTACAGGTATCAGCAGTAGTTGTGTGCATGTTTTAAGCTTAAAGTCCAACTGAAATCACATTCAACCCGTCTTTGCAGTAAAATGAATGTGATCACATTTTTTAAATGTATTGTTAATAGTTTTGTATTGGTTGAAATTAGCAAATGGTTGCATCTAACCAGACCAAAGTGACATTTTCAGGTGTGTTTACATGCTGTTTAATGTGCTGCAGCTGGGCAGCTAATTAACTGGCATTAGCAGTGCACAGTTGTCTGCTGAATGCATGTTTGGTGGCTCAGTCAGCAAGCTAAGGTGTAGAACAAGATGTGTTCATGTTTGTAAGTTAGATAAGAAGGAGACTGTGGAAGGCTAATGTGGGTTGTTGTCCAGAGTCTATGACTGCTGTGTTGTGTAGCAGGATGCTATCAGGCTTAGTGAGACTTTGTGTCCCACCTATGATTGAATGTCATGTTACTGCTTTATGTAAGATTTGAGTTGCTGTATTGAAATAATAAATCCAGCTAAATGAGCAAATGGTGAAATAAAGTAAATGTCGGTTGCAGCAGACCAAAAAATGGCAGTTTAATTTCAGGTGGACTTTGTTGTTTGACCTACAAATCTGGGTTAGTAACCTCATGTAAAGTTAAAGCAACAACATAACAGGATATGCCCAAGCCTCTTTGCAGTGGAGAAGAGTGGAATAAATAGAAGGCATGACTTCAGAATAACCCTATAGCTTCATAGTGTAGAGTGTGTGAGTGTGTTGGGATTAAAACTAATGTACAGTGACCTGTTTTCATCCTTGGAGTGGATGGGATCGGACACCTGACTAGTGTTGACCCATTCTCAGACAAAGACAGATTTATTTCTCAGGTTGTCAGTTTATAGGATGACCAAGGGTGTTGGACAGACATACAGATGAGCAGCTGTCCACAGACACCCTCCTCCCCTGTGACTGGCTGACTGACTTTTACATAAGACATCTCCTGCTTTGATGTGATTGCACTCAGCTGTTGAGAGCCAGTGGATAATTGGTTGTTGAGGGTTTAAGTGGGTTCTCCCATCTCAGGCCAGTTGTGTTCATAACTGCTATACATTTGGGAATTGGTCCACAAAAACAACCACCTACTCACAGAACCGTGTCCTGATATCTGGCTCTGCTGCTCTCCAGTCCCATTACACTTCAGAGCTATTGTGCTGCATCACTTGGCTTTTAGTTGAGCTTTTGCTTTGAATGTATGTGTCTCTTTTTGTAACTACTGTATTCTGTGGCCGTAATTAACTGAACCACAAACTTAACAACAGCTCTGAGGCATCCAGTTTTTTTTGTTTTTAAAAGGCATCCAGTTTCCTGCTTTGCTGTTATTCAGCCCAATACATCACTGCAGAACACCAATTTGCAATTTCAGCATTTGAGGGAACTACATGAGGGCTAAAATGTATTCGGTGCTATATTTTCAGCTCATCATATCAATTTACACCTGATGGCTATTTTCTGCACTAGCAAAGAATACCTGAGCTCCTTTGGGGACTATTTTCCTCCTGAAGCGATATTGTACTTGCTTTAGCAGCTGTTGTAGAATAGAGTGAGGTGACCAGATCAGCAGCTGATAAAAGTACCTTAATTACTATTTAATCTTGTAGAAACTGACCTTGAAGAATTTCTGTGTGTAGTATGTAATCTCTTTCATTGAGGAAAATGTAATTTCTGTCGTTTATGCGTTGTAAGAAATGAAACCAAACGGGTGTGTGCTGTACGCCTGATGGGACAACCACACCCTGCCTGTCTGCTTCCAATTCTCATTTTGCGATATAATTTTTTCAATGAGAGTACCATCTGGTCTCGTGTCCACTGAGAAGGAGGGGGGTAAAAAGAAGAAAAGAAGAAAAGCCTGGTAGACGCTACCCCCCTCCGCCAACTTCCACCACTGCTCCCTCTCCCTCCCTGCTAGACCTCATAATACTATGCAACTAGTCTTCCCGGCACCAGTACCCCTCATTAGGTCGCTCTTTGCCTCTTATGAGTGCCCATTTCACCAGTATCATATTCTTTCCCCTCAGTGTCTCACTCTTTTTCCTTCACTTGTCTTCTTCCAATCCAGATAGGAGGCTTTCTTCTACCAGCACATCATAGTTCTTCTGATTACGCCCAGGGGCCTAGGGATAGAGGGAGCTCAAAGAGAAAACTGGATGCAGAGACAGTCAGGGGAAAGTACAATAGAGGGATTGCTGCACTGAAAGTAATCAACCAGACAGGGTCAAGAGAAGAAAGCACATATGAAATGAAAAGGAAGAGGATACTTCGTCTAACGAGTGGCAAGAGGAGTCAGTGTAATGATTCAAGAAGAGATTTCACTTTTGGATGTGATACCTGTAAGATATTTTTACTTAATTGTCCTCAATAGCTGTGGCTTGACTGCAGATAATGAAAGCACACTGGAAAAGCACACGCATTGCTAGTTAATCTGTATTTCCCATTTGTTGCAGTGCCATGCTGGACTATTAGGATACTTTTAGCACTGCTGTCCCACTTCCATCAAGTGGTGTGACCTTTCTGTCTGTAGTATTGTATCATGGGGCTCATATATCCAGGGCAAGAGCACTTGTTTCTTTTTTTTAAGTGGGAGAGAACTTCACAGTAAGAGAGAGTATATCATTGTGTAATGATTGACATAGAGCACAAGAGACAGTTCAGTAAGTAATATAGCACATTCTCAGCTTCTCAGGAAGAGGGAGATACTGCGGAAACCAACCAGTCCTCCAATCCACAATCTGTCATCGCAACTTTTGCAAAGTGTAAAGTTATCTGTGCACTTGCAAGTTTCTGGGTAGATTGCCCTAATTTATAATATCATTAGAGCCCAATTCATTCAACAAGGATCTTAAGGGCCCTGAAACTTTATTGGCCGCCATCATAGCATGGCAGTATTGGACTGATGTGAGGCAGCTGCAACATTTTCGCATGACGTTTTTTAAGTCAATGACAATTCCAAATCAATTTGGATGATTTAAAGTTTAGTTAAAGCTTGTGGATTACTAGCAGGTCATAGATTTATAAACACTGCATGTGTCTCTTGTTTTATCCTTGACCTAAATGGTAAATCCCTGTCTGAATGTGGCTGACCTGGTGCTCTGAGGAAATGTATTGCATGTGCATTTTAGATGAATGTGCAAAGAAACCAATTCACTCTTTCACTGCTGTGTTTATACTACAATGATTGAACTGCTCTGGAATGATACTGCTGTGACTCAAGAAAGCTTTTCATTTCAAAAGAAATCCAAATGTCCAATTGTAGTCACACAGAGTAGTTCTATCCCGGCTATTTTTGTTTGATTTTACAGTGGTGACAGATTTAATATTGTGGGTAAGTGAGTGAAGAACAGAGCTACACGCAATAGTCCTTTTCCATTGGCGTACGCTGACTTCATTACTGGAGTTGGCTCACTACCGGGCTTCCCATATAGAAAACCTCAAATCAACTCCATGTGGGCAGTTCTATTTTAAACTGAGGAGTCCCGCCCCTCCTTCTTGTCTTTGACCAGATCAAGGTTTTGGTTTGCCATTGCTATTCAAAGGACCGACCAGATCTTGTAATTACAGTGGTTTCTGGTGTTGTGCTGGCTTGCATACTGAAGCCTAAAATAATCTATAGCTTTGCCAACTGCCAATAGACTGCTTTAATAGCATGATCAAGAAAACCCGAAAGCAACAACAAAGCTACTCTGAAATTGCTTGCAGAAATTGGCAGAATTATAATAAATGTGGTTTGTGTGAGTGCAAGTGTTTGTGTGTTGATATAAAATGTGGCTATGCATTATAGTGTATATGTGTGTGACGCATTGCCACATGGTGATCTCATTGTTTGTCTCTCATTAGCATTTGTCATTCCACATCGGAGCAGATGATGGGGGGGGGGAAACAAAAAGAAAAGGGAGTGGATGAGGATGATTGCTCATCTGTGGAGTCAACTTCAAAACTGTTATGATTTCATGATCCCATTTCTCTGAATGTCCGAGTGAAATGAAGAGAGTAAGACAGGAGGAAGACCAAGAGAGATTGAGTGGGTGGAAGAGATAAGCTACGTCTCCATCCAACTATTGCTGGCAATTAGGGCTACTTTCTTTTGTCCAGTGTTGACACTCAACTTCCGATCAAGTGAATATAATGAGCCACTAACAGTCTGCAGAATTTCAAGTGGTACTCATGATTGTGTCAATTGCAGTTTATAAGATTGTCAATTGTAGTCTAGACTAGGCTTTATCTAGCAGTTGAGTTCATGTTAAGAATAGCATTACAGTATGTTGGGCTTCAGTTTAAAAATAAAGTCAAACACATGTGTACATGTATGTATTTTTGCACATGCATACATACTGTGGACGTGACAGTTGGCAACATTCCTCAGCCAACACTACACAAGAGATGTTTTCATGGTGGGGATCACAATAGTAACACATGGAAGCTATTTCATGGCTTTTGTGTGGGCTTTATGAACTGCATACAAGGACAGTCTATTAATACATGCTCATGTTCATAACAAAAGTTCCACACTATTATTAATATTATTAATTACACTTTGATAGAATGCTCAATAACAAATAACCGTATTATGTATACAGTCCCTGTTCTTTCAAGAGGGGTTGGCTGACATTTTTTTCATTTCTTTAAATGTCACAGAGATTAAAAAACAATATACATGTGATATTGATTAAAATGGTTTTTGACAGAAAATTATGAAATAGCAAGTGACCTTTCGTTGTGATCCAGTTGGAGATTTCTCAAAGATATTGCAGAGAAAAAGAGCAAAAAGACAAGTTGCATTCAGAGTTTCAACCCCATACATCTCCAACTCATCTTTAGCATACTGCAGAAACCCTGCCTTGAAGGATAATTCTGTTTTACTTTAACTTGATTTCCTGTAAATGTGGCCACTTTGGCTCTAGGGGTCATGCTAATTTTGCACTCACAGCTTGGTTATAGAGGGCAAGCTGTAGCCTACAAGCCTCTTGGAGCTGTCCAAATAAACATGATTTTTACATTTAATCATTTAATCATTTCAAACGTTTGATTCTGAGTCTAAATGGAGTTAACACAAAAACTAGCCACATGGAACAGCCATCATGACCAAGTGCATAGGGATCTACATCTGGGGCAATTTGCATTTTGGGTTTTTTTCTTGTGAGGCTACAGATAGCTTAGCGTGTGTTCGTGTTTAAAAAGTAGTAGTTGATGGGAAAAAATTGTTTGGGCCTGCAAGTTTTCTAATTGCAAGAACATAATGACAAGATACACACTGTAGGTTTCATTGACTGTTGCAGCTGGAAGAGGCTTACACATTATAATCCCTCACATAGTCTGTTACATGTTGCACAGGTTTTCTTACTATGTGGAGAGCTGAAATTCTTTTGTTGTTGCGTTGGGGTTCCAGCTTCTTAGGACATTTCTAGATTGTCAGAGTCTGGCATGGACAGGTTCTACTTTGCATGTGCATGTACTTGATCCTGAATTTATTCTTTAACTGGGAATGGGGTTAATAAAATCCCTCTCTGGCAATTAAGAAACATTTGTTTATATAACATATTTTACAAAAACGTTGTGTTAATTCTTGATTCTGAAATTCATACCAGTATTTACATTCAGTCACATTTGTTCATTCTTAAATGAACACAGTAGATAATCTGATATATGCAGTTGTACAATTGGGTAAAGACAGACTGGAAACTAAGAAACAGAAACAAGATTATGCCAAAAGAAGACTGACTGTGATAATTAAGAAGTTCTGTCAAGCCACCAGGTGAGTGTTTGTTTGTGTATCTAATAGTTAGTAAATGTACACCCGTCTCCCTTATCCACCCTATCAAGGGACACTGGGCAAGCTTTATTCAATCCTTGTTGTCTATGGATTTTGGCTGGGTGCCATGCCACATTACCGCCCACAGAGAGAAGAAGTTCAAAGAAGATTTGGGGGCTTTTTCTCTCAGTGGAGCCACTGAAACTTGTGCTTGTTAAATTAAGCTCCAGTTATAGGAAGATGTTCTAATTGGCTCCATCAGTTTGTTTATCTTTTATCTTTGGAAAACATTTTTTAGGTTCTTATTCTCCCATTCAGTCATAAAATTATATCCATCCATCCATACTTCTGTTCAGACATTAATAATCATCTGATATATAAAAGGTTGGATATTGCAGTATTTTATCTCTAATAGATGAATGTGTTTGTTCTTACATTAAATGCAGGGTTGTGTGTGTGAGACACTGATACACGGGTTAGGTTTTGTACTGCATAGCTTTGTACCATTATAATGTACAATTTCTTTAAATATTTGTTACAATTTCTAACTGACATGTCTTAAAAATGCAGAGCTGGTATAACTTGAATGTGGACAGGGATGACTTTGGTACATCTTGTTGGCCTCTTGAAAGAGAGGGTGAATTGCTGCTGGCGCAGATGGAGCAAAATTGCCCTTGGCAAACAAAATCCTCTGATGAGCCAGTGATCAACAGTCTGAGCAGAGCAGAGAGGTTCCTGCAGTCCCTAAAAGAACATTTGTCAAATTGTCAAGCAAGGAAAGGTCAGCCATTGTTTGCATCATTCCAAACAACGTGGGTGTGCCTTTTGTGATTTTACTTAACGGAAAGTAGGCACTGAATTTTCAAGGTTTCTGTGTGAAGTTTACACATAAAACTTTGATACATTGCTCCTGTGCACTAAGTCATTTTCTGTTGTTCTGTTTCACCCTGATTTCTCCCAATAACCTGGTCTGTTGTGCGTATCTATATCTCTCTTTCCCTTGAAGGATATGGTTGGTGATTTTCAATATTTTCTTATTTTCAACAAATCTCATGTGTAGAGTGTGTGTTTTCAAAGCCTGATATATAACATATTCCTCCGTGATGTAGACCTTCATGAAACAAAACATCGGCTGGGTGACATATTCCTTTGCCACAAAGAGTATGGGCACGGCAATTTGTTTAGAAATGGCTCCAAAGACACAGACTACTAAGAATTTGATATGTATGCACAACAGCCGTCTCCCTTACACAGAACTACTCTCTGGAGATTGAAAATGTGATCGCTGCTATTAGTCTTTGGAGCCATTTCTAAACAAACTAATGTACCCAAACTCATTGTGGTGAAGGAATATGCCACCTGGTGCAACAATGTGGATCATTGACATGATTTTAATAGGTTTTGGGCAACAATGGAGGTCTACATCACAGAAGAATAAGATATGGCAGGCTTTGATACACACATAATACTTGTGAGTATGATTGATTTTTTGGTTGACAATAAGAGAAATACAGAAAATCACCAACTGAATCCTTTAATGTATGTCCCTATATTCCCAGTTCTACTTTCCACATTGTTTTGTTTCCCCAACTTTATCTGTTTTTTCTTCTATTTCTGTTCCTCTCTTCCTGTCTCCCTGTCTGTGTTTATAACCCCATTCAGACCAACACAGTCACATGGGTTGGAAAATAATTAAAAGAAACCAGCATTCAATGTCATTTTTAACTGGCCATGTCTCTCTTCTTTCTTTCTCTTATTTCCTCTTTATGTACTTATCTTTTTGCTGTCCTTCTACCTCCTTTTCTTAACATCTCTGTCTCTCCACCTTCATCCTTGCTGCCTCTAGGAACAGACAGAAGTTATGTCTTGGCTCTCTGTACAACCAGCTGTTCCTAAACCAGGGATTAAATGATTCACTTAGTCGCATTTTAATCCTTGTTGTCATGCTCACACACACTCACACACACATACACAAACATGCAAATTAGAACAGATTTTCCTCCTAAGTGTCTAGTAAATGACAGTCACACCTCAAACTGAATTGAAACTGGGTGTCAAGATAAGTGCTATCTATCAGAATGTTTTGTATCCTTTTAACAAGTCAGACTTCTGGCATTAGATGCAAGCTTTTTGTTCATTTGCTCTAAAGTTTACAGGACTACCATCCTACACCTCTCTAGCTGAATAACAGCAAGCAGGCAATTTCCCCTTCTACCCCCTGCTTCCGGCACCCTTGGCTTATGTTCTATTATAATGCACATTGTATCTGCAGTAGAGTAAAATACTTTCTGGAGTGAAGTGATTGAATGCTTCAGCAGGGTGCCGTGTGCACCATCTGCTTGTAACATAGTGGGCTGGAATCTGAGTGATGACTTATATTGTCAACGTCCCTGTCTGCATCGTCTGTCTTTTCAGTTCATTGCATACAATTTAAGGACTTATTACTCATTCTAATTGAAAGTAAAGCCTTCTTATGTCTTCTTTGTCAGGAAAAATGGCATTTAATTTCCAGTTAGGATTTGGACTTTATATTTTAGATGATAAAATGTATTTTTATATATGAAGAGCTAAAGCCATAAAGTTAAGAAACACTGTTGAGACGTTATAAATAAAATGACTAACTGACACCAGTAATCTCATTTACCTCACTGGAACTAACTGCAGGAAGTGCAGTGATCCATACACACAGGTGCAGCCGTATCAGAGCTTTCCATTTCGGTCACTGGATAGCATGAAAAGTGTTCATTCTTTCGATTTGTTGGTGATTATTTGTTCTTTGGTGTAAGAGCTATATACTGCTTTCCCTGACGCCTACTTGTTATGGAGGCTTTGTCACATACTGTATCTCCTAAGCAGAAGCGGTCCCTTGTGCCTAGTCCATTGTAGATCCACAGAAGAAATTATACAACATGGGCACAAATAGGGGGCATATCATTTGATGTATTTAAAGAAACTCTTGGTGTGGATCTAGGTCCATTCTATAACTTCAGGGTTCTTTTTTTTTTGTTTTGTTTCATTCTTAGTTTCAGTGACCCTGATATCAGTAGAAGTGAGTATTTTAAACCAGATTCAACTGTATTTTATGTTCCCATGCATCCAAAAGTTAGATTACCTTCTGCAACAAAACATCAATTAGTTAGAGTTCTTTTTGCAGAGAGGACAGTTCAACATATGCCTCTGGTAATGGAAAATGAAGAGAAAAATTAGAGAAAATTGTCTGATTCTCTCCATATTTATCAAACTGACAGATTTTCTCTTAGTTTTACTTAGCAGAATGAAGTCATAATTTTCGAGTTAATCACTCGAAAATCATTTGATATTATCTCAATAAGTAACTGAAGCAGAAGACAGCATACAAAATCAATAATGGAAACATAAGTGCAGGTCCACTGCTGCCAAAATCATGTAGCTGTCTAAGCGATGTGGGCAGTCCACAGGCTGTAGTAGACTGTGTTGGAGCAACTTTTATTGTAGCAAAATGAAAACAGACAGGAACATTTCAAACACCATCTGTTAGGTGAAATATCCATTCAGTCAACATATTGTGAATCATTTTCTACTCAACAAAAGTGGTAAACATTGGTAACATGTGTATCTGTGGAGATTCTCATGCAGTCTTTGCTATGTAGAGAAGTCAAGCAGATAACTCGAACCAGAAAATCAAATCATAAAAGAAACATTAGCAGTAGAGTTGAGGGATATACTTTAGCAACACTTCAATGTTAGATTTATGAAAAGAGGCAACTCAGACATCAATTGTGATATGACATAACTTACCAGGTTGATTGTAATTCTCTTAACTGATCATGATATATTTCCTCTGTACTTGGCTAACACTCTAAATGTGTTGCTCCTACTGTGGGCTAATGATGAAGACTAAGAGCTGAAACACCTGTTGCTACTGTTGCTGTGGAAATCAAAGATTGTTAAGAATAACAGTATGTGAGACTTTCCAGATATTTCTCCCTATCTTTTTTTAAGCTCAGGTTTTGGTTATTTTCACCAAAAAAACACTTACAAAATTGGTCAATGATCTACTCATGTCTGGTTTCGATTTAGTTTCAGTGGTCCTGCATGTTGACTTGAGTGTAGCTTTTTATACATGAAGTCCTCTGAAAAACTATACATAGTGCTTCTGTGGTTTGCTGCTTTTCTCCTGTATGTTATACAGTTTCTTCACTAATGGCAATCCTCTAGCTATTTCTATCTCTCAAAACAATCCACATCTTTGGTATTCATATTTTTACACAAATTAAATTGAATTTCCTTATACTCATTAACACAAAGGACCAATCCAAATTAATACATACTTACTTTAATTCAAAAGCAAAACCTAAACACAGACTAATAAAGTATTTTCTGGCCAGATTTCATTATTTATAGTTATTGGCCAGATATAAAAGCTAATGAAAACTTAAATCAGGCAGGAGAGTAAAAATGCTTCTTTATGAGTTGTGTAAACCCTGAACACATACATTAATTGAAACATAACAAAGTAGAGAGGTCATGTTATACTTAAGGCAGTGAGAGGAAATGTGAGGAGGAATAGATGCATAATTTCTAGGCACCTACTCCTCACACTCAGCCGTACAGCCTGGCAATCTAGCTTCAATTTTCTATTCGATTAAACATGTCATTGAGGTTGCATGTCACCCCCAATTCCCCCCTCTCTCTATCTCCTATATCCCCCTCCTCCCCTTCTCTCTTTGATCTGATCTGTTTGCACAAATGAGACTAAATCCTTCATTTCTTCAGTAAATTGTGTTTACGCTCAAGATAGGTCATTGGAACGGTTTCAGAAGCGTCTCAGTCAAATACACTCAAGCTATCTTTCATTCCTTGTATCCCACGTCATCCTGGTGTAATACTTTAAGTAAACCATCTCTCTGAATAAGCTGGTGATATAAAATGGGAAGCTGCTCCAACTGCTTTGAATAATGATAGCATGCTTGCAAACAGCGATGGATGTTCTGACAAAATTTGGTTGTGAGAAATCTCAGTGGAGAGCAAGATAAGAAGCAAGATTTCTTGATGTGAGGCATTTACATTTTTGTGATATGTCTGTACTGGCTTATATGTATTTTAGTTGGCAGTTTTCTTTATAGTATAACTCAAAAGAAGAAGATCTCTACTATCTGAATGTGTTGTCAAAGCTATTTTTTAATAAGGCATTAATTCATTTTAGGGTCTTTGTGTTTCAGTTTTGTCTGATCTTTATCTGCATCCTGATATCTTACCATCCACACTGTGATACTATGTTTTTCCCTGTCAGTAGTGAAACTGGGAATGTTTTTGTGAACATGAGAACAATGGACATGGGCATCAAAGTATTTGTCATGTGTTGACTTGAACTGTTTATGGAAAGTTTTACTGGAACATTTTGTGGTTCTATAATGGGGGAAATTCTGAGTTGCTTTAAACAAAACAAAAGCGTTTTAGCAGAATAACCCACAGAGTTTGTTTTTTATTTGTATTGCTGCAATGTGACCATATATCAACACAATTTAGGATTTTGCCTTACATCTTTTCAATGTCTTGGAACAATGTCAGCCATTTTCTGGAGCTCAGATTGTGAGGCAGCAGCCACCTTTGGACTAAGTGGTTTTTGGGTGGCTTTAAAAAAAAACAGAAATAACTTGAAGCATTGTCTTTCATTTACTTCTAAATCACTGAATGGTAGCAGGGTTAGTTTGTGTGGTATGACCTTGCCTGTAAATTGAGACAAAGTGTTGGATACTCAGTCCCAAACCTCTTGAACAGAGGGGCACGTACAATATGTTTTTATAGCTTTCCAGTCAATTAAGTCAGCATATATTAAAAGTCAGATTCTGTACTTGCCTCATATAAAACCTGTCGACAGGGTTACAGTAAACTCTGTGACAGAACTTTAATAAGCTGAGGGTTTGAGTTGCACAGGGTGCTTTCAGAAAAAAAATGTTGACTATATGCCACGTTCTAATAGTAAACTTGGATACAGATGCTAATTTCATAAGTACTGTTACCAAATATTTTAGCGTGTCAGCTGTTGCCAACTTGCTGGCCAACTAGTTATCAATTATCTCTGATACATGGCATTTTTTATGAGATTTAGCTACTCAATTTGTTGTTGCTCTTCCCCTAACTTGCTTCCCACCACAATGATACACTGCTCTTTAGAAGCGGCTTGAACTCAAAAGGACATACGTGACGTGTCTGGAAAATAATGTGCTAAAATCCTGACTGTCTGCTTTGCACAACCAATCTTTGAACAAGCTTGGGTTTAGTATTCATAGTCCTGGACTTTTGACAACTTATCCACCCCTTTAATTCTACTGCTGTCAAATATGTCTTCATATTGCTCTAAATTAAAATTGCCATTGCCAGGCTTGCAACCTCAGTATTTTTGTGCCTTTTTGTGTTCTTTATGACTCTTTATGCTTGCAATGTGTGCATGACATGTTGCATTTTCTGCTCTGAATGTCTTCCCTTCTTTCTACCATGAGCAAAGAATAAAGTCTGCATTTTTTGTTTTTGACTAAAAGCACCTAAGAGCCAGGGGTAATCTTCATTCTCATTTGGCATAAAGGCACACATGATGGCATCTCAAAACTTTTAATGTAGCACTCACTTTTCAAATAAATTCACCCTTTCAGACTTAGTGCAGCCCCCTAACCTTTAAAAAAAGTTCAGGAGGTCAGCTACTGATCTGACCTCATCCTCAAGGTAGTAAGGAACAATGTAAACACTATAATGGACTGTGCAACTTCTTGACCTTTTGAGAGTCAGCAAGGTCGCAAGGTTAAATGTCTCCCAGTGACTCATTTCCTGTGAGTGAGGCTGAAGATGAAGGGAATCAGCAGCTGTTCAACAGGGCTAAACAGGGAGGTATTGTGGGACAGAGGTCACATGCATGGGGGCAAAACAGATTCTGCTTTTGAGAGATGTTGCTGTGGTGATACCATGGTCACAGAACTCATTGTGTGTGTGTGTGTGTGTGTGTGTGTGTGTGTGTGTGTGTGTGTGTGTGTGTGTGTGTGTGTGTGTGTGTGTGTGTGCTTATGTATGTGCCTGAACCAGCTGAAAGCCTTACATTAAAGGACCAAAAAAGGATGTGATTATTATTTCCTATGTCACCATTCCGTCACAGGGAATAAAGAAATACGTAACAAATAATTTTGTGCTCTATAAAACCACAATTTTGCACAGCTGCTAGTTACATTTTGTGCAACCAACTCCAGACATTTGTGCTTATGTGCGCTAATGTGCACCGTTTTTTAGTGCCACTGAAATCACAAGGCTTGTTGGATACTGACACATTCGGTTTACATTCCATGAAAAATTGTAGGTCAATTAATCTCCCCTCCCTGCTAAGAACTCTTTCATGAACGTGCATTCCCACCTATCATCTCCAGCTGTCTCCATCCAAAAACAGCGGGTAACCGTGGGCGACAACTGTGCACATCATCGTTTTAAAAGTCTGGCCAAAGTGTTGCCTGGAGCTCCACATTTTTAATTATTATACAAGTATCCATGGTGTGATGACCAGAATTTTGTGTGATGTGTATATATATATATATGTAGAGAGAGAGAGAGAGAGAGAGAGAGAGAGAGAGAGAGAGAGAGAGAGAGAGAGAGAGAGAGAGAGAGAGAGAGAGAGAGAGAGAGAGAGAGAGAGAGAGAGAGAGAGAGAGAGAAAGTTGTGTTAAAAAACTCTTAATTCATTTGATATTGAATTAGCAGTTTTAATGCCAGGTTATGTTACAATATGACAATTAAACAGCAACTATTTCCTTTGTCTGCAATTATGTTTGCATGTAAAACAGTCAAACCTGTGATGTATGATGCAAATTAAATGTTAGCATGTAAATAGGCAAAATTAAGCCCATGGCACATGCTACATCTGTTAAACATCAACATGTTAACATTGCTGTAGTAAACATGTTAGCATGCCCACATAACATTTAATTCAAAGCACAACTCCTCTGCAGCCTCACAGATGGCATGGCTGTAGACTCTTGGTTCTGATTAACACTTTGGGGGCCTCATTCCTACCAGCTGGTTCTGGTGGATGTGATGTGAAACTTGAGCACAGACATTTAAAGGTTTAAACAAAACACATACAAGCAAAATGTATCAAACCATATGTAACCAAACAGATTTTATCTTTGCAGTGAAATTCACTTGCTCGACGTCCTATCTGTCCTCAAACTCACTCACCCACACACACTGCCTCCCTGTCTCCCATTTTCAAACGCTACACTGATAACTGATGCATCGGCAATTCAGCAACGCTTCAAATCTGCGCCCACATTAATCAATGTCTCACACACATGAAGCTTGGTTTTCTACCTCAAATCTATTTTTTCCCTGGCTTGAGCAAGCAGCTTTGTTGCAGAAAAGCAGTGAGCAGTTCCATCACTCTCTCTGCTCTGCCTACAGCTACACTTTTACACTATTAAGAAACAGGTAATTTAAAAGATTACTTAATTAGACTCACCGTGGGTAAGTTTCTATGTCAGACAAGGTCTTTACATGAATACATACCACAATACATTATAAATATTGTACCATAGTATAAATACCACAAACTCTAATGAGGTGAAGAAAGATTTAGGCCTACTTGTTCTCGTACTAAATTCTCAGCTTGGCATATTTATAGGCCCCCTTTTCTTTCACTCTCAATATATTTTATGAATTTGTAGCTTCTTTTCTACTCCAGGCCTTGCTGTGTTAAAGGATTACAGAGATAAATTATCCTTCACATCCAGATACTGTAGCACAGACTGAGAGTATGTCAAACCCTGCAATATCCACTCCATGCCTCAATTATGTATGTGTGAGAAAGTGAAAAGCAGACTGTAAGTGTGCAGCATGTGTTATATCCTTGGTGAATTATTGTTTCATTGTGGATATAAATAAAATATTTGAATGCGTGTTGTGTAATATGTATGTGTGAGCTCCTGGGTCCTTACATGAGCATTTATTGTTTTCTTGAAGTGTCACAGTATACAGTTTCCTTCCATATGTTATGTCAAGATATTGCAGGGTTATGCATCTTTGGAAGAGAGTAGGTAATACACAGCAGGGTTCTCATAGTGGCTCACAGATCTGGCTCGCAAGATGTTTGCACAAGGCCTTCCCACATGTTTGTTGTTACACTCATCTTGCAAATTGATTTTTCATATCATATATCAAATTTGCAGTGAACATTTAATTTTGTAGCAAGGCTGCAAAAATAAAGCATAAACATTCTTTTTCTTTAGCATTTAAAATGTAGCAACATGCAGTTCAATAAAGAGAGATCAGTTTATAGCATCAGAAGTTTATAACAATATTCACTGATCCTAGGGAAAGAAAGATTTGTTTTGGGGTTTTTTTCTGGTGATTAGACTGCTTTGATGTGAAGAATCTTCATAAAAAGTGCATGCTCACATGAAGATAGGAGAATGGTTGAATAGCAGTGATATTTAAAAACATCTAGGGACTGATTGGCTTGAGGAACACAAGTATGTTGGTTAGTTATGGTGACTTCAGGATTGTAAACGAAGGGATTTTGACAGTGTGGGGAAACCAGAGGAGGAAATAGCAGACATTCACTCGTAGTGGCATTTAAGTGGAATGAGGGAGGAGATCTTTCTTTCTTTTCTTTTTTCTTTTTTTTTTTTGCTGGGACATTAAACATTTGGGCTATTCTGTTTCAAATGGTGACAGTCTAACTTTTAGACCAAAGCTTATATTGGCTTAAAATCGTATTTTAATTAAATGTTTAAAGAGGAAGGATGCCCACCCTCTAAGTTGTGGTTTTAAAATACCATCTGTGAGCCAAATTCCTCTATGAGTGTCCAATGAGCCCTTACAGGAGAGAACAACCTGGCCAATGTTTTGATTAGAAGCATGTCTAAACAGGAGAGAAAAGTATCTTATGTCACAAATCACAGATTTCAAAAGCTACAAAAAAATACAAATAAAAATCTGAACAGTCACAAAAGAAAAAGATAGGTAGGTAGATTGTGAGTCATGAGGCACACAGAAAGCCGAATCTGTCGGAGTAACATGCTGAGAAGAATTGACTGCTGCTGCAGTTGGTGGTCCATCAACAGACGCGGTTGGTTTAGGAGGCTGACTGATTGTTATGACTGTGAAGTAAGTGCATCAGTGCAGCCTTCTCTCCTACGAAGTATACAAATGATAAATGTTAGCTTATTGACAATGATGAACAGTGTTCAATCTGATTAAATGTTGCACAGCTGCTAGTATTCAAATGGCACAGCTAAAGAGGAAAGAAAAGTGGGTTGTGTGGTTTTGGAGAACATTCGGGGGCTTCTGATGACATTTTTCGCAAATATGACTAACAAGAAGTAATCACCAAATAAATACTGTTTGAGATTTGTCATACAAAAATCAAAGAGCAAAAATGACTAATTGTTTTTATGGTGAGTTACGTGTTGACTTTTGACCAACAGATACTCTAGGAAGTTAACAATGTCGACCACGAAATAGCCAAGCACATAACTGAATTCAGAATTCACAAATATGCTTTTGTTGTGCCTTAACCAAATGTTTCTCATTTGACTAAACATAAGAATAAATAACCATGAATACCTTAGTATTATGTGTTGGAGTAGATGAATTTGTGCTTCTTTTCATTATTATGAGTTCTGTATGTGGATAATTGTACATACAGTGTTGTTTTGTTAGAGGTAGCTTTCAGACAAAATTACACACAACCTCCTCATATCAGTTTCATTTTATTCTATTGGAGCATTTTCTTTTGTTTTCATCAAAGGCTTGAACATGCCAATCAAAACTGAGTGATAACACACCAAGACCGGACAGGTAATTTAAGCAGCAAGTCAGCTAAATGGTGAGGACCCCCTGGACCTTAGTTTGAACACGGGGTCAAGCCCCCACATCAGCAAGCATTTGCCTCGCTGAAGTCACTGAACACCAGATTCAGGGCTGCTGGACTGCAGCTGAGCCTGTCCTCTGACATAAAAGGGTACAGTTTTGTTGGCTTGTATTTGGAAGCTTGTGTGGTTGTTTCTTCTGTAGGTCATATATGTTTTTTTACATTACAAATAGAACATTATTGCCCTGCTTGTTCCATTTACATGTCACGTGAAATGCATTTACATTCACTGAACTGTGTCTCTCTTTTGTATTTCCATGAATTTATGGAAGCATTGTGTTAAAACTTGAAGGCAATTTGATAATGAATGTACAAGCAGACCATTTTATTATACAAGAGAGAGGATGTGTGCTTATTAAACCTGAGCTTGATTGCGATGTTCATCTGGATTTCCGTCTGTCTCAGAATAGTTTGTTTAATTGATTAGTCCTATTGTGTTAGTGTTACATGTTTTATAAAGACAGAAAATCATTTATTTAATTGAAAAACGGATGCCAAATAACTTTTCAGCCATAGAGTTTTTCAATGTCATTTCTAATTCAGAAAGGCACATCTCTTTTGTTCTGAGCTCTCCTGCACTGGCAGAATGCCGTCTCCTTGCTGTTGATCTTGTAATAATAAAAAATGTTGTTGCTTTATTACATCAGATACTAATTTCATATTGACTGCAAATGCAAACTGAATGAAAGACAGAGTGCAAATTTCCTGAAAGCTATCAAAATATTTTCTTTCAGCCGATTTGTCATTTTGATGCCTTCATTGTCCAGACTTGAATTGCCATCAAAACTAATGACACATGAAAACCAGACTCGGAGTTACATTTGAAATTAGTGTTACTCAAGACAAAAAGGTCATTAGATTTGAAGAGAATGTTTTAATCTCCCTTGTAGTTTTCTTCAAATGACCATAAGAATCTGCACTATTGTTTCAAGCAGAACAAAACACAGCAGTCAAAACACTGCTGCGAGCCAAAAAACTTCAGGGTCCGACACAACTTATGGCCCGAGGCCAGTAGGGCAAGTTGATTGGCCAATCAGAGTCATGAGTATACAGTTTAGACAGCATGATATTTGTCTTCGTTTGATAACATTAAAAGTAAAGTTAGACTTTGCTGTTGGTTTCCCAACTCATTTAAAAAAGACAAGACAGAGAGAGAGAGAGAGATGCAGTGGTCGAGTGAGGAGAATGAGTGGCAGTAGAAAGTACAAAGCAGTGAATGAGAGAAATAAAACGTTATTTCTTGATTGTTTCCCGGCAGTTGAGTTCTAAAGCAAAAATAAATAACCATCAAATGCTTGACAGATTATTTACTGCGGTGACAGACACGCTTTATTTTTGTTTCATCTTACTCCTCTGAATTTCTCCCCATCCATTCATTACATTCCAACTCCATGTCTGTAGTGGACAGGTGGCTTGTGAAAGCAGACAGAAGGAGTTTGGACTGAACACCCGCACACAAGCAGACGCCATTATATTCTTTCTTTCACCGTTCCATCTTAACGAGTACATTTCTGAAGATCTCTCAGCATCGTCTCGGTTCTTGATGCAGAAAGTTTATTATCAGTCATCTATACTCACTGAAAATGTATTATCATAAAATTACTTTACAGAATAACCAACATTTATACTGTATATGGAAAAACCTACAATCATACATGATTCATTTACTGATCCAATATGTGCCTAATTGTATATTTTATATATGTGGGTAATATACCATATATGCATATCCATAACTAAAGGAAAACAACCAAATCTACAAGGAACTTTTACTGTTGTATACAATGAATAAATCACCATAATTACAGGAAAAAATAATTATTTTAATTTTTTTTGGCTACTGGGCCAATGAAAACATACAAGGGGCCAGTAAAATTGTGATCTGCTGGCAAGTGGACCAGTGGGGATGTTTCAGTCTGTGGTTAACTGTGTATTTTACTGAACGATTAAAAAGAAGTCAGTCATCTGTGTTGCTCCTCTTCTGGTTAATCAGAAATTTAGAGAGAGTAAATTTGTTGTATGGGCCAGGATCTCTTTTTTTTCTTTCTCATTTGATGCTCATTTATGTGTCTTATCTGTATTTCAAGGATGAAGACCCGTGGAGAAAGGCACCATTATTTTGGAGTTTATTAAATCTGAGATGCGTGTAAATTATGTAAACATTTCTATTTCTTACTCCTGTCATCTTATAATTATCGTTTATATTTGAGCTGTCATTGTTTATTATCTGGGAGAGAGTGAATTGTTGCTATTTTACTGTAAATGTGGCTTTGTTTCTTCATCTCCATATCCCATAGTCTTTGATATTTTTCTCTTTCTCAGTTTGGACATGTGTACAGCCTTTTAAAACCCAATCTCGCCTAAACGCAGTGATACCCCTGTATATAATTTAGCACTATTCAGCATGTTACTGAACTCATTGACGCGTCTCACAGCATTTTTCCCCCCTCCACATGAGCTACAACATCAGTGTTTAAATTAGTTGCTGGCTCCACAAAAAAGTTTGATGTAGTGAGTTTATGAGGAGTGTGTGAAAACAGGGAGTTGTGGTTTTCTAGACACCACAGAATGTAATCCATCACTTCCACACGGTGGAAGCTTAGAGAGAATAAGACTGTTATACCCTCTTCCTCTCTGTATGGTTGCACACGCACAGATATGCATACAGAAAGGATAGGATTCGCTAAATTTGTTTTGATACAAAGGAATATTTTGCTTTCTATGTGTCAGAAAGGCAAAGAAACATTTGCTTGTTTACAACCCATCTAAACATCTGAGTGCACAAACAATCAGACTACATCAGGAAATGCAACTGTGGATATTCCTATGTTTTTGCTTCCAAATCTGTTTAACTAACTTGAGGGTTTGTTTAGAACTTGAATTATTGCCTGACCGCTTGTGTTTCTTGCCCAGTCTGCTGTGCCCACTACACACAGTTAAGTCACCCATACACAGCAGTATTATGGAGCAGTTATTTTTAGGGTGTTGGTATATGACAATTAACTATTTTAGGTCTGTTTTGTGTTCCCCTCAGTTTCTGGAAAGGGAGGCGTCAGATACTGTCTTAAGGCAGTGCACGTCAGGAAATATTAATTGTAATGAGCAGTCCAGTGCCTTTTTTTTTGTACAGCTCTGATGGAGGAACCTTTTGGCCATAAAGTGCAATGAAAATTGCACAACAAGGGTTCACTATGTCAGTTACAACACTGACTGATTCAATCTTCAGCTTGCAACTGTAACTTCTCTGTCTGTAAGTTTACTCTTTTCAGAGCACTGGGAATAACTTTCCCTGTTGAAATGACTGTTGACACTCTTTCAGTCAGTAATTGATTGAATTCTCTACTTTACAGAACACCTGTTTATAATTATATAACATTTTTACACATATTTATAACCTCTTAAAAAAATCCTCAAGGCAAAGGGCCCCATATGAGTCCAGGGCCAAAGAAATACGCCACTTTACTCATGCAGCAATCTATCTGTGACCAAGCTTGTAATTCCACTGGATTCTTTCAGAAAGCAATATTGCATAAATGCCCTACTACCTTTTACATTCTTTGTATTCATTCACTTACCCCTGACATTACAGTTTGAAACTCTTTCAGAAAATTGTTGTTGTTTTTCATCCTCCTGGACGGTATTAAGGGTCAATTCATTTCCCCTGTAAACTTCTCCCAAGCTCTCTGGAGGGATGGCAAAGGATGAGGAGGCAAATATCAGCCAGTTGAAAGCTTCACTAAAGTTAAGTAATTCAGTTAATGGGATTTTCCCAGCACAGTCAATACAAAAGAGATGCCATGCTATTGATCTGTGTCACTCACCTCTGATGAGCGCTGATCAAAAACCTATTTAAAATATTATTGGCATTCACATTAAGGGGAGGGAGGAGGAGGAGGAGGGTTTAGTGGAGGTGAGACGGATGAAGGGAAGAGAGAAAGAGACAAACAAGTAGAAGAAATACCTCACGGGAAGAACAGCAAGAGAGAAAGAAAAAGGAAACACTGGGTCTGATGCATCCATCAGTCGGATCTTATACGTTCCTAAATCAATCAGTGCCGTCCACTGGGCTACTTTGATTGGCAGCAACTTCACAGTCCGCTAGACTGCATTGATTGGCAGCAACTTCAGAGATTTCAGATGGAAACTGAGTTGGAATATTACTCTTTATATATGCATGGCCTCTACTTTTGCTGGATTGTGTTTCCTCTGTGAACCTGCCAGCAATATTATTCTTTGAACAGATGTCATACACAAGTAAAAAATCTATATTACCTTCATCACAGGCATGACAGTAATACATGACACAAAGTTTAAATGAAGATTAGATTATGAAAAAATCATTAAATGGATGTCAATAGAGCTGTTACAATTAAGTTGATTGATTGAATACGTCATTCTAAGATTATCTAGTAGCAGCCACTTAGAAGTGAATAATTTCTTTGTTATGGTGGTAGTGAACTGATTATCGTTGAGCTGTGGACTGTTGTTCTCATCTCAGGGCTTTGGGAAACAGTGATCAACATTTTTCACCATTTTCTGGCATTTTATAAACCAAACAACTCATCGGTTGCTCAATAAAATTATCTAGAACTTAATTGATAATGAAAATAATCATTAGGTGCAGCCCCTAAATGTCAATATTTTTCTCTTGTGTTCAATCAGTTGATGGAGCTTAACAATACCATCAGCAACACAGATGGAGAAATGTCTCACAGAAAGTGTGTGAGGAATAAAAAAAACAATTACGGATAGGGTCTCACTCTCTAGAAAGAAAGTGAAGCAATAGTTCAACAATTGTAGTGCGTGCGTGCGTGTGTGTTTAAACTCATAATCATCAAATAAACAATAGATGATAATCTTGTGCACAGCTATGAGCTCATGTGCAGATGCTGAGGTGGAGAGGGAATACTGTGGGAAAATAATCATAGAAATTCCAGTGTACACAAAGGACATTTAGATCATCTTAATTTAACAACATTTTATTCAAGAAGTCACACAGTGGAGATTCACCTCCCATCTGGAGTAAGAAAGCTGCCTCTCACAAGGTAAATCATTACATTTTAGGGTAAAGACTTTGTTTCTGGTTAACATAAAGTAAGCCTATATCAAAACAGTGTCCTCACAAATGACAAAGACAAATGTGTATGTGAATGATTGTGGTGGTTTAAAGGAAGGTCAATGTATTTTTTGTGTCTAATTAGAAACTACTGTCATATTATCTTTCTTTTTGTTAATTTATGTGCTTGTTGTACACATACATACACACACACACACACACACACACACACACACACACACACACACACACACACACACACACACACACACACACACACACACACAGAGACTGCAATATAAAACCTTGCACAGTATCCACAGACTGTACACATGAACAGGTGTCAGACCATCTTAACAGCTCTGGGATACTTGGAGTGATGAAATGCCTGGGATGACTCTTGAACTCTGTGTCTACTCTCTCCCCTCCAGGACTGGCTGAGCAAATTCGGCTACCTCCCACCCCCTGACCCGGTGACTGGCCAGCTTCAGACCAAGGAGGCCCTGACCAAGGCCATCAAAGCCATGCAGAAGTTTGGAGGGCTGAAGGAAACCGGAGTCTTTGGTATGTGGCTGTGTTTTTTTGGGGGGAGGGAAACATGTCGTTGGTACTTTTGGCTGGATGGAGGCAAAATATGAGAAACCCAGCCTCATAAATTTCAATAGTGTTAAATCAGCACCTCTTTGACATGATCAACTCCTCTCCTGTCCAGACCAAGCCACACTGGGCCTAATGAAAACACCCAGATGTTCTCTACCAGATGTGTCTGAGGCTGAAGTGACAGTGGGTCGCAGGAAACGAAGCTTGACTCCTCCAAACAAATGGAATAAGAGACATCTATCCTGGAGGTAGGGAACAATGAAATATGAGGTCAGCAAGACACTCTGCTGATTTCACTATTTTACTATTACACATATTAATACATGAAAATCAGACCAGTATGTCCATAGAAAAGAGAGCACAGTCATACTTTTTGTAGACTGTCTGGGGCAGAGCAGCACCCAGACAGTCTACAGCATGCACTCGCTAGAGTTATAACACACAGTAGATGAGCTAAACCAGTTAGATGCATACAGGAGATTTTTTCCAAATTAGTATGACATCCAGCTATTTCAGTCAGGACTACTTTAGTGAAAAGAATACTTTAATTGCCATTTGCAGTACATATATCTGGCCATATGGCTCTGTTCTGGGAGCTCAATGCCCTTCAATGTCCAAACATGGAAATCCAAAGGCGGGGAAATCAGCAGCAAAGACCCCTAGGGACCTCCCTGCCCTTCATGTGCCTACATGGAAAGCCTATAGCAGGGAAAGCAGCAGAAAACCCCTCCCTTGGACTTCCCTGCCCTTCCATATACCTACATAGAAACCCTAACGACGGGAACACACCAAAGAGTGGCGAAAAGAGGCCTGCGGCGAGTTGCCATGCAATCTCTATGTAAGGTTTCCATAGAGATAGGAAAGAAAGAGCAGCAGTAAAGACCCCAGGTACAGGAAAGAGCAGGTAACAATGACAACAGAAATGACATTGCTTAGGTCAGACATAGCATGTATGGAGGAGCTGGATGGAGGCAGGTTGCAAGTGGCTAGCAGAGGAGGCAGCAAGTGTAGGCAGACTGATGCAGCTTTAAATAAGGCGCCCTGTATGAGATGTGCAAACCAAATGCATTGAAGGGAATCAGCTGAGCCAGCTGATGTGGACTGGCTTTTAGATCAGCTGCTTTCAGCTGACATAGCTGGGTTAGTGAGCTGAGTTTGACTTTGTGGTGTGCCTAAAATAATGTTGTGCTCAATTTTTGACATACTGCAGATTTTGCTTCGGTTTGCATACATACTACATGCTACATTTTGGCCAGATCAGTGCATGCTGCTAGTATAGTTGGTGGTTTCGAATGCAACCAAATTCTTAGGAGCAGACTGAAGCTCTGGCTATTGACCTGACAGTGGCATGTTTAAGTATATCCACCTAAAATGTTCTAACTTTGACCATGTTTATTATAGACATCTGGCATCATAACATAGAAAAATAACAGAAACTCACAAAAAGCATAATATGTCCCCTTTAAATGTTTGAAAAGTTTTGATATTCTGTGGTTGTCCCAGTACCAATCTTAGGCCTAAGGGCACTGTTACAAATAGGATTAGGGTAGCATTAGGCTAAAGTTAGGGTCAGTAAATATTTTCATAAATATCTACTTTTAAGTTTAGCATTAACTATCTAAAGGAGAAATATTCAGTTAACTTGAAAGGTTCTGATTTATTTGCTTCAAATGAGATCACTTCTGTGCCTAATGCAGTTTTGTACACTCAGATTCAGTCCAGTATAGCTTAGTTCAGCTCAGTCCAGTACATTACATCAGTGCAGTCCAGTCAGCTCCATCTGTGCTTCTTTTGATTAGATTAGAGGACCCTTCCTCGAGCCGGAAATCTTTTGCTCTGCAGATCAATACTGGCCCAAAGGAAGGGCATTTTGTAAAAGTGGCAAGCTGATTAGAGAAACCTTTTATAAACAACAAACACATCTGTTCTGTCTGAGGATGAACAAAGATTCCTCAGGACATAAATTCCTTGGTACACAATCATGAATAAAAGCGATTAAAACATCTTTTTGCTGCATTATCTGAGTTTTACAAACATTATTTAGATCCACTAACAGGACATTAGATAACCTAAGCAGTTCTACTGTAATCAAATGAATACTACCTTGAAAATCACATCTATGTTTTATCTCTAGTTCATCTTAAATCTGTTTCTTAATTACAATGGTGACCCAGAGTCACTGCAAGTATGAAATATTGTAAAAACCATTGGAGCTTCATCCAATTCTCCGTTATTCATCCATGAGCTCCGTACATTCCAAGAAGCAAACTACAAACTTTTCAGAGCCACCTTTTAAGTATAGGTGGTAAGTATTTGATAGAGGCTAGATTTGATTTGATGAGTAGTACGATCGTGTGTGACCATCTGAGAAACCATGCTCTAGTGTTAGACAGCAGTGGAGGAGGCAGTGAAACATATGGTTGGTCTGCGCTGATTCACACACACTATCAGGGCCGACTCCACAATGAGCCATAAGCTTGTGTGTGGGCCAGTGTGTGTGTGTGTGTGTGCAGAATGTCAATACATGCATGAACTGAGGAGTCAGGAGAGGCAACAGAACTGCTCATAAACACACTCACACACACATATCTGCACATACACACCGGCCTGTATGCATTGTCTTTCTCCTGGTGGGCTTTAACTTTCCTTCCCTTCTTTGTGCCGCTGCCAATCATATGCCATGGTCCTGTCAGCTCACTCCACATTGAAGTAATACAGACTTGTCTTCAGTCCAGCGAAGCACTTTTGTATTCACAGCACTCAGATTTGTAGAACAGTAGCATGTAGCATAGGAACAGTGGTGGATTATCTGCTGGCTTCAGATATAGAGAGATTTCCATATAGTGCAGATTCTCAGTAAAGCACCGTAACAAAGCATTGATATCCTGCATAGATTGGCCTCCACTGTAATTCTCTGGGACTGCTTTATGCTTCTGTTTTTCTTTTTTTTTCAGCTGATGTTGTACCACTTCTCTCACTGCTTGGTTCAGAGATGCATTTTTATCATCTTATATTTCATGATATTTCTGCTTCATTAGGTTATATGGGTGAATAAAAGGCTGACAGAATGGAGACCTGACAGGCATATTAAATGTTCTAATGCTGATCCACCACATCAGCCACATAAAAGAAATAACTATTCACATCACCTATCATTTATGGCACATACATATTACATCAATATATCAGTTTTATTTCTTCATAGTCATTGCCAAGAGGGCAATGTGGGGTTTTTTACATCATGCTAAACACACAGAGGGTATAAAGGGAAAGAAAATGGCACATAGATATAACTTGGCTCTATGTATTAATCAAGTTTAAACTGCAATTTCTGTAGTCCTATGTCTTTAAGTTTATCTGCAACAGTATTCAGAGGCTTTGCTGCACATCTGATCATTCTCACAATAAGGACTTTTCACAAAGGCTTGAAGCTGGCACAAACACAGATGCTAACCGGAACATTAATGTTAGTCTTTAGCTAATTATTCAACTCTGTGTGTTATGGTGTATAATCTTAATGCTAAACTGTATAAGCTCCTGGACACACGCCTTCTTTAACCGCTTCATTTAGTCAATTCGTTTTTAGTCATGTATGCTTGTAATGTTACTCATCAAGTGATACAGATAAGGCATTTACTTCCTGTTTCAAATGTGGTTGTTATGGGAGACCCTGATCTAGCACGGCCTGTAAATGATGGCTATGTAAATATTGTTTAATTAGTATATGAGACTACAGTCAGGATCGAGGACTCGCCCACTTATTCTCAATTTAGCTCACCTCAGCACGATTGACAATGTCTGTCACATTATCCCCGGCTTTTTCACACACACATCAATCACATCATTATCCTCTGAAAACATGCAGAGTAGGTGGTGAGTGGTGAATGTCAGTCCTTTCATACTAGAAGCAGGGAAAAAAAGATATGGTGCTAGGCTGAGTTGTTTTTCATTGTGGGGACTTCTAGGGATTCAGGTAATATATTTTTCCACAATAGCAATATAAGTAATTTATTTTTGTTATGATGTTTAGGACTCTTTGTGTCACTGCTGAGCTCTTAATCCCAATTTAACCTCTGCTTACCTTAGTTTTCTTTTTCTCTTACACACATGCTGAAAACACCACGCTGCACACAGCCAAGTGCGTTGCAGACAGTAACAGTCGTGTTGTGTAACAGCCCACTGTTAGCTCATTATCTCATATTGTTAGCCCATTATCACAGCAGACAGCCTGGCAGTCATTAGCAGCCCAACTGATAACTCAAACAGATTGATGTAGTGAACTGAGTGGAGGAGAGAAAAGAAAAGGAGGATGAGGATAACAAAGAGGAAAGAAAAAAAACAAGATGAAAATGTCATGGGGAGGAAGATTGTATCTTTTGTTTCTACACCTGTTTAGTCTCAATACAGTAGGTGGGTTTTACCTACTATATGCTCTCATCCGTCTCTTTAGTCTTGCACTGTCATCTTTCTAATGAAGTAAATGAACAGTGTACAAGCATGAACAATGTAGACCCATAAACATACACTGAATGACCATTAAAATCCATCATAGATGTAGGGCTGCAGTGGCGTCATGCTCTATACATTTGGGAGTGTATTATTATTGCATCAACATACCCCAAAGCTTAAAGACATTGTTTTGTGAGACCTGTATGGCATAGTCAAGCACTTCAAACCCAGCGAGAGTTATTTAAAAACAGAAGAGCCATATTCAAAGTCGAAGGCGGTTAGTAATGAGAGCATTCAGTGTAGCCATAGTCATAACTCAGCAGCAGGGGTCCATCAAAGTACTAATTATAGCCATAGCTCACAGTTGTTAGTGAGACTTAAGAAATGCCACAGCTGTATCCAAGGGCACCGGCATGTTATAGTCTTAGAAGTAGCCCTGGGGCTATAAGAAGAAGTAATAACGTGAAACCACTAGCAGTAATGACCAACTGTACCACAGCATGGAAGACGTTTTTCTCTCTTGTTCCTTTAGCACCTATAAAATATATATTGTTCAGTATTAATCAGTGCTTATCTCAGACCAATTCCCCTGACATTTGCCAATTAGTACTAAATGCACTACAGCTGAGGCTAATGGGAATATCATTAGTTTTGGGGTGTAGTCATAAACCAAAAGACAAATTACAGTGTTTACCTGGTGATGACAACAGATGAAAAGTCAGAGGATCGCCAAAATTATTACGGTTCATCCGTATGTAGCTATGTAGCAGTACATCACACAGCTTAGACTTAGACTCAAACATGTCCACCTACCAATGGTGCTAGAGGAAAAGTCAGGGAATCACCAAAGTCATTAGGATGCATCAGTATTTTTACAAAATTTCATTTGGAGCCTTCCATTACTCATTGAGGACAGACCAGCATTGCAAAAAATCCTAGTATAAAATGCTTCTACTAATAGTATTGCATCACTGCTGTTTTTACTGGATTTAACAATGTGGCACAATTTAACTGTTCAGTGGATTTTAAGTGGCTGTTAATAATAACCAGTCTAAAATGTAAGCCTTCTCGTCAATATTTTGACTCATCTTTATTGTCGACAATATTTTGTTCTTGCTCAAGTGCATCATTAGAAGTTAAGTATCAGTTTGTTGATTCCACTCATGGACACGATGTTAGTCTGCACATCTCTTAAAATGATAATAACAAGTACTCTTGGTATTACATTGTTTTTGTGAGAAAGTCCTGCAGCTGTATACTCCTCAGTAAAAAAAAGTAATAATAATGTACAGTATGAAAATTCAATGAAATACTCTCTCTGCCGTAACACAAAGGACACACCGTCCCAAAAATACAAAAGAAAACACAAACATTAAAAAAAACACTACCAAGCTACATAGATTATGTAAATGATGCATTTATAGGTACATACAATCTGTAATAACACTACTTACTATATCCAACAATGTGAGGTGCATGTGGGTGCATCAGCTGTTCAGCAACCTGACTGTCTGCTGAAAGAAACTGTTACTGAAACAGGTAGTGTGTGATTTTATGCTCCAGTAATGTTTTTTACATGGTGTCCTTAATGATGTTTTGGGATTTCCTTTTGCAGCAAGTTGTGTATATGTTGTGTAAATGTTATGAAGTTGTGATAGTGCCGATGACTTTTGCTGCTGTCCTTTGTAGCAGTCTGCAGTCCTGAGCAGTCAGGTTGTCAAACCACATAAAGCCTTTCAGGACAGTCTCAATGGTACAGTGATAAGAGTTCACGAAGGCTTTTGTACTCATACCAAATCTCTTGAGATGTCTCAGAAAGTACAGTCTCTGCTGTGCTTTTTTGAGGATGCAATTGGTGTTGAGAGACCATGTGAGGGTGTCTGAGATGTGTATACTAAAACAACAACAACAAAACTATCAAGAATTTCAATAGATAACCCACTGATGGAAATAGGAATGTGATTTTCTCTGATCATTCTGAAGTCAAATGATTTATTTTGTCTTATTAGCATTTAGAGAGAGGTTTTATGGGACCATATGGTTAAATCTTCCACTTCCCTCCTACATGCCCTGTCATCACTGTCACTTAGTAGTCCAATGACTGTGGTGTCATCTGCAAATGTTATAATGATGTTGTTGTCATATTTTGCAACACAGTTGTGTGTAAACAGGCTGTACAATAGGGGACAGTGACAGCAGCCCTGAGGCTGTGCCAGTTCTAGAAAAACTAATGTAGATGAGTATGTTTCTCACAGTCTGGGGCCTGCCTGTCAGGAAATCAAATAACCAATTACAGATAGAGTTGCCCAGAACTCGGACTTTCAACACCAGTTTTGATGGTACAATTGTATTGAAAGCAGAGCTGCAATCAATAAACAACATTCTGACATGTATTTTTCTTTTCAAAGTGTACTAAAGCAGTATGCACAGCAAGTGAGATAGTGTCATCTACAGATCTAGTGGAACAGCAGGAGACTGTAATGAATGTTACATTTGATATGTGATAAAACAATACTGTCCAGACACTTCATAATAACACAGGTCAATGCAGCAAGTTGATAATCATTAAGGCATGAAACCAGTGTTGTCCTAGCTACAGACACAATGATGGTTTTCTTAAAACACAGTAGAACAACACACAATGACAGGTTAAAAATGTAAGTAAGTAATTTTATTCACATAGTACCTTTTAAGAGCAGAGATGTCGCAAATAAACATACATACAGATATAAAACATAGTAAAAATTAACTCAATAAACAGAAAACAGCAGATGATGCAGGAGTAAAATATTGCTAATAGTGTGAAATAAAACTTAAGTATTACACCAATTCTTAGATATAAGATTAAAGAAGAAGTTAGCTCTGACATCTTTACCACATTATTGAAATATATCAAAAGTTCTTTTAAATATAGTGGACATGTAGTCGGGTGGATTTCCATAGGCGTTCCTAGAGTCTCTCTTTAGAGAGCAAATGTTGTCATTTATCAAAGGGGAGGACTTGATCAAAGGAGCCGATCTAGTTCTAACAGGGGCCACTTTATCCAATGCTGAAAGGCGGTGTTCATTAAAAGATTGCACCAAGTAGCCAACATCACTGTGCACATCAAAGTTAAAATGGGAAGTGGCAGAAAACTTTCTGGTAGAGAGGTGGTTGGCAAGGTTAGGAATCCAGTTTAAATGATAAATCAAATAAAAACACAGTTGTGATCCTCAGAAAATAAAGAATTGTTATTCAATCAATATTCAGTTATGATAATGAGGAGGATGTCAGTAAAACCCTGAGCCCAGCAGCTTTACGAGCTTTAACACTTTTAAGTTTTACTCATATCAACCTCTGTCAGCTATAGATCGACTCCATTGAGTGGGCACTGTTCTGCTGTCACTGGGTCCTCGTTGTGAGCTTTAAAGCAGGCGTAAAACGTACAGTCCAGGAGAGGAGCAGACGTGTTGGTAGCCACACTGGGTTTAGATTTCTAGTCCATAATCACCTGCAGCCCCCTCCACATACACCACAATCGCAGTTCAGTTCAGTTTTCTTTTAGATGTCTCCGTAAGTCATACCTGGATATATATTGGCGAGTAGTCCATACTGGTATACATTTATGGACGTTGAATTTATACAAGAAACCTGATGTTATGCCGTGACACATTTAAATAAAGCAGTTTAAACAAACCCATAATCACATCACTGCTGAACTCAACTGGATCAGCTAACTTTACTAATCAGTGGCTGAAATCCTTCTAGCCAGGGAAGCATGTACCCAGAGTTTCCCCACATATGTATGAGAAGCAATCACAAAGCGATTCTGCCACACAGAGGAGTTTATTGACATCATACTACATAATTCCAGGGTATTGCAGCCCTTAGCCTTCATCTCCCTGCTGCTATTCGAGGCCATCAACCTGTGAAATTGCTTGGCGGAACCTTAAGAATAACTATATTGCAGTTATTGAGTGTTATCTTATAGGGACCCATCATATTTTTCTCTAGATTTCACAACACCATTGCAGAGCTGGTGACTGCAATAGTCAGGGTAGGCAGAGAAACGGTGAAGAGGGAAGAGTGAGACGCCAACTGAAAAAGGGGAGAGAAAGATTTGTGGAGAGAGGGAAGATTCATGCACAGCCTTTTAATTTAGTGCCTTTCATCTTCAGCCTGAATGACATGACGTGTGCGTGTATGTGCTTGTGTGTATTGAAGTATGTGGATTTTTTGGTAATACGCAGCATGAGTCTGTTTCTCTGGCAGTGAAATATCTTCATGTATGTGGCTCTGTGATGCTACATGCGTGCATCTACAAAATACATGAATCACCATCGGCATGTGAGCTTTGAATTTTCAGGTTAATCAGCTTATGTCTACGAAGGGTAGCAGAGCACAGGAGGTGAATATTATTTGTGCGTGAGTGTACGTGCAAATGTGTTTTGCATGCGCGTGTACTTTTTAGCGTCACATTTGATGTCGGCTCATGTCTCCGTGGAGCAGCAGAGCCACAGGAGGTAAGAGCATGCTGCGAGGCTGAAGGCGGGGGACAGCAAAAGAGTCTTAGAGTTTTTCTTCATCTTTTTTCTCTCCTTCTTTTTGTTCACATCTCCACACACCCCCCCCACCCCCCACCCCCCCGCCATCTCCTTTCCTTGCTTCCTCTCTTCAACTTAATCATCACTCTCCAGTACACGTGTGGAAAGGTCTGTAAGAAGCACATGGAAATTAAAAGTCAAACAGGTGAAATGGAATAGGAGAGAGTGTGTGTGTGTATGCAAAACACACACATTTACCTAAGCCTAGTTTGCTCTTACTCATTTGTCAAATGAAGGTGGAAATCGTTCAAAGGAATTAGAGAGGTTGAGAAAATGAAGTTTGACTTAATCAGCCTCCTGTCTGTCCGACTAATTTCAAAGTCTGTTAAATCACTTTTTCCTAATCTTTGGTGCAGGAAGCATGACAGGTTGAAGACTTATTTTCTGACTGGTCCCCATAAACACCATACTCTGGACGTGGTTGTGTGCAGGGTTATGTGTTTCATGGCCATACAGTATGCAAGGTCATGAATTTCACTGGAAATGCCCCTTCTTACTTCTAAATATGCCCGTTTTATCCTCCCCACATAAAGTGAATTCTACTATAATGCTCAAGTTTCTTGTTATTCGAACCATACATTCACATATGACCAGAATGAACAAGTATTTCTCTGGGGCATAGGTGCTAGAAAAAATAAATAACAGTGCCATATATCCATATATCCTCAGGAGCACCAGATCTTTACCCCAAGTATCTGGTATGGTTTGCTTTAGGTAACAAAGATTTAAGTTTGGGAAAGATTGTGGTTTTGGTGAAGTGTTAATAAACATGTTGCGTTTTGCACTTAATGTCAGTGTGGAGTTTTAATTTTAATATTTAATCAAGACTTTGATCTTACCCTCAACAATAACTTAGTGAGACTATGAGAATACATTATCCTTATCACTATCATGGAAGGCACAATTATTAATTTTGTCACGTTATAGTCGATATATGTAACCGCATATGGAGGAAAAGGTTTTTTTTCCTACCCCAAATAGGCTTGTGTATCATTGGGATACTCTCTCTCTCTCTCTCTCTCCTCTCTCTCTCTCTCTCTCTCTCTCTCTCTCTCTCTCTCTCTCTCTCTCTGTCTCTCTCTCTCTCTCTCTCTCTCTCTCTCTCTCTCTCTCTCTCTCTCTCTCTCTCTCTCTCTGTCTCTCTCTCTCTTCTCTCCTCTCTCTCTCTCTCTCTCTCTCTCTCTCTCTCTCTCTGTCTGTCTCTCTCTCCGTCTCCCCCTCTCTTTCATACTCGTACTCCTGTGCTATACAAGTCTGCAATGGAAGTCTGCATTTTGTAATGAGGAACATTTTTGGCGGGTAAGGAAAAGGAGACATCAGATACCCTGTCAGAGATGGAAATGTGTCTGTATGATCACTGTTCCCTCTGAGTGTAGTAGCCTGGAGAAACGCTGAAACTTAAGGAGAACAAACTCGACTAAAGTTAGAAATGAAGCCATAGGGAGTTGTCAGAAATATTGCTGCATTAGGAGAGTGTCTGTGCTTCTGCTTTTTACTTCCTCTTTTGCTCTCCCTCCCTCACATTAGCTCTCTGTTTTCTAACTAATTTTATCGCTCTTTTCTCCTTCATTATCTACTTCTTGCCTACATCCTGTTCATTCCCAGCTTTTTTTACTCTGCAGATTGGATATGCAGTGTAAACTGGGGAATTAATGAAAAATAATATTAACAATATAGTCCAATGTTGAGTCTCTCACATTCACAAACATTTGGAAGCACATATAACTAATGTACTGTATACATAATGTACACATAAACACAGCCATCCAGTCTTGCTCATCTAATATACAACCTATTAATGTTTGAGTCATTTGTGGAGGAAGCATTTACTTTCAAATCCCTGTGATGAGCTGTCAAGGTTGGCACAAGTACACAGAGCCAGTCTCAGTGATCAGAGTACTGAACAAACAATTATTTTGATCTACACCTTACACTGTGTGGTCTTTTGTACTGTCATTAACAAATTCAGTCTCCATCACAGTGGGAAATGCTTGAAATTGACATAAATGTTGAAATTTGTAAGTGCTAAGATTATGTCATATAAATGTTATGAGCAGTATCCATAGAAATTCTGATTTTATTGTGGCATTTTCCCATTGTTTTTTTTTTTTGTTTTTTTTGGGGGGGGGTGGGGTTGTCGTGCAAAGCCACCTTGGGAGCACTCAAGTCGAGCTGGCACGCTGCCAGTGCTTTTCCATTACACAGCATGGCAAGGTCAAATAAATTGGATGAATCTGTGGCACATGAGTTATGTCCAGTGGTACATTTAAGTGTCAAAGTAGGCCATGTAGAAAGGTGAAATGGTGTGTAGTATGTATTTTTATGAGGGAGAAGGAGGAGGTGTCATTTTAAGGATTTTAACAAGATAATTATGGAATTGTGAGATTGTGGAAAAAATAACATATTGGACACAAATTATTATTCAAAGTGGAGTCTTTTATCTTAAAACATGTCTGGAGGGGATCTTTAGCCATACCTAAAAAGGTAGTTTACATTGTCAGGCCTTAACAATAACAAAATTGCAGTTGCATAGGGATCATTATTGAGAAAACATTTCTATTGTAAAAATTACTTGGTGAGATCGATAAAAACTTTTAAAATGATCAATATTATCAAAGTTGTTTAAATGGCATGCTATTGAAATAAATCTGTTTTTTGTTTTTTTCAAAGAATCATCCAGTATCAATACTCTCTAGCTAAAGGTTGTGATTAAAGAAAGTAGATGTGAGACCTTTTTTTTAAAAATCGTTTTTATATCTTTTATCAACAATGCCAGTGGTCTTAAATCCAGAAGAAAGAGCCCCGCAAGCTCATCATCCATCAGGAAATAGAAAAAAGAAAGATAGCTAACCTTTAATGAACCGCTGATACACCATCACCATGACCAGAGATCCTAGTCTGATAAAAGAGCAAAAACCTGTGGGGGAGAAGCTTCATTCACAGGGATGACTCACCAACGCTCAGCAAGAGGTCCTTAATCATAAAGAATTTGAGTGTGAATTGAAACAAATGTCAAACAAATGATTTGTTTGACAGAAACTCGGCTTTCAAGATGCCAAATTTAACAAAAGAGGAATCTGAATGACACAGAGCTTTTTTTTATTATTAAGACGACTGTTTGTAGTGACAGAACTTCAGTCTCTGAACTTATTTGTGACCTAAATGTTTACCATGATTGGCACAGTCTGCGTTTGACAGTCCCATAGGTGGTGCAGCTTGTCTAAACTGATGAAAGGATATGGCTTTGGTGCTATTTTTGTGGAGTGAGATCTTTATATGTACAATAGAGGGTAGAGGAGTGCAAGTATTTTAATTTTGATTTGGATATTTTGATAATGTCATAATTCTTAAGATGTGATTCTTTTGGTGGTAACTGGATTAATACAAAAGATCCAGCATTCTGGGGTTGCAAACTCAACTGAAGCAGCTACTTTGCCAGAAATATGACAGAAGAGGAACTGGTGTGTCTGTTTACAGTACAGCCAAACAAACCCATGGTGTTTCAGTTAAAGTAGTTGGTCATGTTGGAGTTGGAGGTATGCAGCCTGCAGCATGCAAAAATATGATTATTGTTTTGTATGATCACAGTTCTAAGCTCGATGACAAATACATTGCTTTTCCGGTGACTGTTTTACAATGAGTGCAACCCAGTGTTTCACCACTTCAGTGTTTTTGAGGCTAATATGAATGATACAAAAGTACAAACCGTTACGCATCGTTTGCTGTGAAACTGTAAAACACTGAAAAACAACTACAGAATGTAAATGGTCATTGCTGGAAAAAAGTGTAACCCATGAAAGTCCACAAGATTAAAATATTAATACTCATTAGTGGTTCTCAAACTATTTCTATCTTTAATCACATTACACCCCCTACAATGGTTTTGTGCCCACTATGGGGGGCTTGCCACCAAGTTGGAGAACCACTGGATTTAGGCCAAGTTGGACTGTTCTAGTCTGACTCATGTTCTGTTGACAATCTGAAAATGTCACACTTTGTAACATTAAATGATTATGATATCCTGCTTTCCACTCCAGTTTATCGTATAAAGGCTTAAACCGAGTTAACAGATGTGTGCTGATGAATAATATTAAAAGAAAACCCGGATTAAAACACAAACTAAACCAAACAATATGGTGTGCCTTGACAGAATTAATTTTAAACCACTTTATCCAGGATTTACTGAAAAGTCACAGCTCAGCTGAGTTTCACCTCATTCTTAAGTGCGGTCACTTTCAACTCTTCCAACTGAGTTTACTGTCCTTTTTGCTTACATCATTTGCTTGCATCCTTTCACCATTTCATCCTTTTTTCACAGTTTCATTGCCTCTTCCAGGTAAATTGCAATATCACTTGTTTACCATTGTCCTTCAGTTTTAGTTTCAGACACCACATGTCTTGCTTGTGGAAATCAGTTGTTATGTGTGGGACATCAGGCCTTGTAGGCTTGAACTACAGTCCTTCAGAAAGAAATCTGAATCACTGTCCATATTTGTGCCCCTTTTTTGATTATGATACAGTCTCTTTTCATCGATGCAATTCACAGCACCTAAAAAAGAGATCAAAACTGTCAATAAAATCCAGCTGCTTGATGCTGCCTTTAGCTATGAGTCTCTTACGCAGGGCTTGCATGAATGAGAGATAGAGATGGCTATAAGGATACATGCAGTGCACCATAGCCATATACACAACACTGAACACTGACATTATGTCAAAGATACAATGTATGGAATGTTAGTGGAAGGACATCATTTGAAAGTACCTTCAGTATTTATTCATGTATTGAAGCCATCAGTAAAACAATATTGCCGTGTAGTGACTGTGTCTTGTTAGACATGGATTGTTGATGCTCATTCAGTTTGCCATTTAGTTCATTTTTAGCCAGTTGCTAAGCTGGTTGTGGTGGTATGACTGGGTTGTACTCTTGGCTAAGAGCCATGTTTCCTACTGATTAGATTTCAGATTTCTTCATCTTTCTTGTGTCCCGCAGCAGTCAGTAATAGCCAGTTCCCCTCTTGTATTTAGACAAAGTGCTCCTGAGGAGAAAGAAGGCTAGGGTATCATATAGAAGCAGAGAAGGAGGAGGAGGCAGAGACTGAGGCAGGTGAAGAGAAAAGAAAGGGAATGAGACAGAGAACAACAGAGTGAGGAAGGAGAAGGGTATGACGTCTGAACAGTTTTCTGTTTTTTCATGTCCTGCTTCTACTGTGGCTACAGATGGTAAAAATAAGAAGGCAGACAGGGAAACACAGTGGAAAGCTGGTGAGGTGATTCTTAAAAAAACTATGACATAATCTCTTCATTGCACATTGTATTCTCAACTTATTATCAATCTATGAGAAGCAGGTGCATCTAACCATGAAATTCAAAAACTGATGGACTAAAATAAACAAAAAACAAATTTCATTCAATATTGGAACAGTGGTAAACATTGTGTATCTGGCCTTTATGCTTTTGTGCAATTTAAAATTATCTTTCCATCCTGTTCCTCTACAGCATTTGCTGTGTACCAACCCCTCCCTTCTTCCCCACACTTTTACCTTGTATGTCTCTTGTCGATCTTCATGTTCGTCTTTGATTTGTCACCTTACACTTGACATCCTCCTCTTTTCTTGTCTCCTCCTACAGATTTTACCTCTTTTACCCTTTCCTTTTAATTTTCCTTTTCTTCTCATCTTGTATGTTGTCCTCTGTCTCCTCTGTTCTTGCCCAGCTCTGGTCTCTTGTCTTCAACTTTTACTTTGTTCTTCTGTCAAGTCTCCCATCCAGCTCCCTCTCATCAGCCACCTCTTCTCTCATCTCCTATCTTGTCCTCTCAACTCACCCATGTTCTTTCTCCTTCTTGCATTTAATGAATTATTTCTCTTCTTCCTCTCCCTCAGAGTAAGAACCTTTCCTAAAGATTCAGCCTTACTGGGCAGGGACACTGTTCGAGCCCTGATGTACTACGCCTTGAAGGTCTGGAGTGACATTGCACCACTTAATTTCCATGAGGTGGCAGGAAGTGACGCAGACATTCAGATCGACTTCACTAAGGCTGACCACAATGATGGATATCCCTTTGATGGACCAGGGGGCACTGTGGCACATGCATTTTTCCCTGGCGAGAGGTTCACAGCTGGGGATACACACTTTGATGATGACGAAGCCTGGACCTTCAGGTCACCAGGTGAGGAAAGTTGCAATCTGCTTATTAACCACAAGTCCCTGTGTGTTTGTTTGAATGTGTATCCATAAGGTGCCAGCAGCTATGATTTACACATATTTTATTTTCCAGCTATGTCTATATTCTCTAAAAATGATTTAATTTGCTATTAATTAATTTATCACAGTCTAAAGTTATTTAGGTCTGTTTTAAAACAGGGGTTATCCTGGGTAATATTGTAGAAAGAACAGCCCTTAATTGCTTTAGACCTCTGAGATTCAACTAATTGCAATGCTGTGAGCCGACTGACTTCCTATAATGTCGACATAATAGTGAAAAAAAAAGTTCTAACAAGATGTGTGCACTGTTGTTTTTGTAAAGCAAAGTTGCAGTTGTGTTATGATGAAATTATTAGAATTGACGAATTAGTCAACTGACTAACTGATGATCGAGTTCAATCAAGTTCAATCAAAAACAACCAACATTGCCTGGTTCTAGTTTCTAAAATGTGAGGATGTTTTTCTTTGGGTTTTGGACTGTGCAATTGATGGAAATTAATGATTGAAAAACATAATTGATAGATTAATCAATATTCATTAGCCCAACTGTTGAGATTTAAAAAATATATTTTATGCACCACACATGACATTCCATTAACCTCCATTTCACGAAGCCAGAAGTCAGTTGTGGAGATCTCATTAACCCCATTAAATAAATTAAAATTATCTGTATTGGTAATACTATCAAGATGGATTATTAACCTGAGCTAGATTAATTATTATCTGTACTGTATCATTATTAAGTCTGTCTTTATTACATGCTGTGATGGCCCATTTCAATGAAACACATTCACACAGTGTGTTTTGCTTTGAGCTGTGTGGGCTAATAGATTGGTTTATGCAATGTTATCCTGAGTGATCTGGCCAAATTTCTTTCATCAAACAGTTTTCAAAGAGCCTGATTGCCCGCTGAGGGAGATCTACGAGTTTGAAAAGAGGACAGGATGACAGCGGCTCTAAATGGAATTCAATCAGCTCTGCTGATCAGAAATAGATGAGCTTATATTAGAATTATCCCTCATTCTTAGACAGCTATGGAAAACACAACGCAGTCCTTTCCTGTTTAGGGCTCAGATAGTAACTCACTCACGTTCACGGATTCATTTTTTCACTCTTTCATACAGAACACTGAGTCCCTCACAGTACTATGATATCCATCCTCTCTGCAGACATCATCAGTCATTTGCCTCCTCTTCGAACATCTGCTAAACTATGCGTGTCCTTGTTTTCTTATGAATAACTGTGAACTGTTTGCTGGCTTTCTTGTTCACTGTGGTGCAAAAACAATTATCGGTTGCATTCAAAATGTGACCAACTGGTCATGTTCTGGAAACCAGAGGTTTTGTCATTTATAATCAGCTTCATTTTCTCTCCGCTGTCCTGTGCTCTTTATAAACAAGATTAGGTCAGAACCTAGTTTATGGTTGGAATGTGTACAAACCGTGAGAGGGTGAATACAGGAGTTTGTGGCATTTGGGCAACAATTTGACCATTCAGTCACTCAGTCAGTCAGTCAGGGACATTCATGTTTATAGGGCTGGCCCCGCTGTTACGGTCCAGCCAAAAAGAACTGGAGGTAGGTGGCAAGCAAGAAAGGGCGGGGGAGCATTATATATCCACTCATCTGGATGAAATGAGCAGATGGAGTGATCTAGTTGCACTGAATGCATCGTCAGGCAGAGGATGTTTCAGCGTGGTCACACAAATGACAGTTTAAACCATTAACTCTCCTTTTCTCTGAGTTGCTTTCTTTATTCTTCCTTTCTTCTGGATGACTACGCTTAAAATGACCTTCCTCTCTCTGCTCAATACCTCCATTCATCCCTTCTTTTTTAAAAGATGGATGGACATGATGAAAGAGGGAACAGTGATAAGAAGAGATGACGTGAGAAATATTTGGCTAAAACATCTCTCTCAGGTTTCCAGTTGAAAACATGAGTGAAGTAAAGCATGAAAGTTATGGATGGTTTGGAAACTGTAGTTTGATGAAACAATCCCAGCTCAAGGTCAACTCTCTGACAAAAACTTGTTGACTTAATGAATTACAACATTACACTACAACAATAACTATAAATCATGATGTGACACTGCCATACAGGTTACAAAGGATGTAAAATTTGTTATCAAACAAAAGATTGCACCCTTAATTATAAACAGAAGCTGATATAAATTGTTCCAAGAATCCCAGATATTTAAAAAATTGCATCAGAATCATTAGCCAAGTATCTATGCATATGTTACATCCTGTGTCATGTGTGTATTCCGTGTACCTGGCCTTTATTTCAAGGAGCTGAGACAAATCATTGGTCCTGTCCAATCAGTGGCAGCTAAGCAACCTAAAAATAATAATAATAATAATAATAATAATAATAATTTCCTTTGCTGTCATTGTGTAAGGCTTTCAATGGAGCTATCTGCTCTTCACATCTTTCCAATTGTGCAGTGACACACCTCCATTGTTAGACTATCATCTTGCTACTGTGTCTTTAAAAGTTTCTCTCTGCCTTTAACACATTCATGCTACTGGTATATGCACCCCTCCACATCCCCATTATCACCTAGTCTTTGCAGATTTATTAGTTTCATCACTTTGTCAACTTAATCAGCCTCATCAGACTCAATAGAAGTCATCAGCCACAACCACCACCAGTGTCTGGACTCCCTGGGGGGATTTATTATGCCGTTGCTCAGGGCTGATTTCCCTTCATTAAAAACTCTCCCTGTAGATTCTAAGCGCCAAATACTTTCTTGACAAGGTTTACTTATCATTATATCATGTTATAATAAACAATTATCTTCATTTCACGCACTATATCTCTCCTGATTGAAATGGGGGCTCGTCTAGGATAGGATCAGGAGCAGTAGTTTGGTTTGGTTTGGATGGTGTTCCTCCTGTACATAGTCATCCAGTCAATTCTTTTTTCGCTAGGTTTTGGTAGTTTTTGCTTTGTTTGTTCTCCAAGTATGGTGTGGTGGTAAGTAGCCTGTACAAGTTGCTTTTCAGATTAGAAGTAAACACTGGTAAATTAGATGCCAAGTGAACCTGCTGAACTGATTTCTCAGTTCTTCTGTCACCTCACTAATTCATTATTTCCCTTTTTCTTTTTTTTTGAGGTAACCCTGGGTGGAGACAAGTTTCTGTTGGAGGTATGCTCCATTGTGCTTTTGCCCTATTCTAGCTGATTATGCATTGCAATGTTTAAAGTTGCCTTAAGCCCTGCATCCCTCAAATAAGACATATAAGGTAGTATTTTGGATAGTTAGGGACTGGGGTCTTCTAGAGAACAATTTGTGACTTTTTAACACATGACAGCTTTATCTGTGCTTTGTGTTGTCAGGGGAGACAGGAGCTGGCTTTAGCTGTTGCGCTGGGTGTCCCAAACTCAACAGTTCATGATTTAGTGGCTGTGTTTAGTGCTATAGTTCATACTTAAGTTGTGTATGAGCTTTGTATTGTAGCTAGGTTACCATTTTTTAGGATGAGTTTTTTTTTATGGAAATCTTTTTGTGTGCTACATTTTGTGTTTAGCACTGACTTTGTAACTTCAGTTTTGACCCTTGGCTAAGCTGAAGTTTAATGGAGAAAGCATTGTACTTTATCGCTTCACGTATTTGAACATTAATTTCATTTGACACTTTTGTGTGTAGTTGCACTGTTAAGGTGTGTTATTAGTGTCGTAAGTCAACTTCAGGACTGGAAAACTGTGCCTAAAGTGTGACAAGGCATGGTAATATATACTGCAGGGGCAAGCTGCGGGGTAGGGTGGGTGGTGGAGGGTGGTCGTGTGTATTCTGTGTACCTGTCCTTTGCTTCAGGGCGCTGAGACAAATCATTTGTCCTGTCTAATCAGTGGCAACTATAAAAAAGCCTTTTTTTCTCACCACCTCTCCCTCTTTCTCAGCCAGCCAACTCTGCAGTAGCAGAGTCTTCTCCCACCACATTATTTGTTCTTTGTTTGAATATTTACTTAACTGACTGTTGTTTTATCTAGTTCAGCTCAGGTCAGCTCATAACAACAGCACACAAGGAATTTGACTAGGTTTCTTGTGGCTCTAAATGAACTGAACACTGTTCAGGACATGCACAGGCACATACAGCCAAAACAAAGTTGATCAGAGACATGTATATAAAGTGTGTTATATAAAGCATCACAAAAATGTTTTACTATCATCTGCTATATGAGTTCAGTTGCAGGTAGGTAGATGCACTGTAGGATTCAGTATGCTTGAATTGTCCTAAGGGTTGCATTGAGATGGAATCCTCAAGGCAAAAAGACCCGTGGAAGACCAAAAATGACCTGGCACAGAGCTGTGACTGACAAGGTAGCTAAGATAAACCTGACTTGGGGGAGGGTTTAACATGGTGCTGAGGATGGAGGGAGCTCATTGTGGCTTTATCTCCCTACAGGGGAAAGAGAGGATTACACATGCTTGAGATGAACTAGGTAATGTAAAATGTTGGCCAACTCCATCTAAAAGCAAAGTCTATAACTGTGGGAAGATCATACTCAAAGTTGTGGTGAAAAGCCTGCCTTCAGAGCCTCCTCTTGGCTTCGTCACACTGCCTTACTCATCTCTTTCCAAGAATTATGTCTTTTGCGTGTCCCTGCACTCTTGACTAAAAATGAGGAAAACAGACACATTTGGTCATTTTCTCCTCAAAGGCATTCAGTTGTGTGAAGAATGAGAAAAGGCGGCTTGACATCCTGCCTACTTTGTCACCAGAGCCCTTCTAGCTAATTGCTGAGTGAAGTGGTAGTGCATGACGAATTGTCAGTTTCGGAAATTGTCTAACGTGGTGCCCATAAGTCTGGCGTTGGAAAGCTGCAGAGAATGGGGGTTTAAGGCACCATTAAACAATTAGACAACCACTTAGTTTGAAGCATACCGAAGCCTTATTGCTGGTTATTTTCACTAAATTCTCCCAAATATAATCATACTGTAAGTGACATTCTCAGTCAGGTAAAATAAGCATTTTCTTGGAAGGAATTCGGACACAACATAACATTGACCTTTGTGGAGAAGGTTTTCATTTTTTATAAGAATGAAGTTTTAAAAAGTGGATTCCATGGCAGAAACCTGCACACATTTTGTGGTGAAGCCAAAGGTTCAGTCTTAATCACAAATCTGTTTTCGTGGGCTCATGTGCTGCATCCATTGTTCCAGTGAAATGTTGCTAAAAAAAAAGACTTTTTTAAATTATGTGTTTCTTGTGGGTAATAATGTCTGTATTTTGTCTTGGTTTCTATAAAATTGCAACAACCTAACCAGTGCAAGGGTGATTGTTATTGCCATTCTGTATACCATAATTTGCTGAGAAGTCCCTGAAGCCTAGAAGTGAAGTGGTGCCAAAAGTTTGTGATATATGAGGATGCCATTATTTCTCTTCTGATTCCAAGTGAAGCCTTTTTCCTTCCAGGAGAAACATTGCATTGCACCCCTTGGCAGCCTATACCTATTTCTAACTAAACCCCTTTCTCACCTCAGCTCAGACATACCAAATACAGTAATTCCTGGATGAAAGATGAATTCATGACAAAACCTGACATGAATACGTTTTCTAAAGCTGGAAGCAAAACAGAGAGAGAAATCTGTAAGCAAGCAGCATGTAATGAAGCAGCTGCACTGACAAGATGAGTGATTTTGCCACACAGGCACGGTGACAGCAGGCCTATACACTGTGTGATTTACAGGGTTATGTGTGCATTATCTTGTGCAATGCCCTGTATAGAACAGATCTCAGTTAGTGTACACGTATACAAACGCTTTATTTGATGTTGCCTCATTCTGAAAAAATTGCCACTTATGGGCCATTCCCAGGGTGAATTCCACGAACAAGCATCCAAGCAGATTATCAATTTATATAAATCATATTTGTGTCCATTCCTACATTGTAGCACTTTCTGTGCATTTCATTATAATATATAATCAATATAATCTTGCAATTTTGCTTTAGTCAACTAGGTGCAAGTGTTAGGATGTCATTTGTTTACTGTGTCAACCAAAAGTATTAGCTATATGTGTTACAATAAATGTATTATGGTTGTATAAATACTAATAATAATGGAAATAAACACTTATGTAGACAAGTAGCAAATACAAAATAGCAGTTGTACTTTTAAGTAATGTTACTTACAATTAATTTTACACAGCAAAAAGGCCATCATTATTCTTCTTTTGTTGTAATGTGATTAGTTGTTGCAATATCACTATCACGCTCATTTTGCATCCTGTTCAGGTTTTGCTAATAGATATATCAGATCCAGGTTAGCCTCTTTTCCACTAGCTCCTGTAACTGAATGCAATTTCTCACTGAACAGTTCTTTCATCTGCCTTTTTGAAAGAAACTAAAGACTGTTTATGAGGTTCACTACCCATATTTGAAGACAAATTGGTATTCACGACAGCACTAACTTGAGGGAACTAAATGGAAAACTTGATGATTTTTAGGAAGTTAAGCAATAATTACTTTGTGAGCATATCGCCCATGGAGTTAACTTCTCTGTTGAGCCATAACGTTTTACTGATGTTCATTAAAGACAATTTAAGAAATGTTTTAATTAACTTGTTTTTAATATAGTGAATCACATGACACACTTTTGATTACATCCTATGCTTGAGGATGGACTTTAAATTTATTGCGTTATTACTAATGTCAGATTTTCAGTAAGGTTTTCTTTTAGAAAGTTCCAGTCTCCCTTCTGATCTCTATAATATGTTGAGCTCAGAACTGTTTCACCAGTTGAACTTGTCATTTTATAGACATGTGGTTATTTTCTTGTCATGACACACATGTTTGACACACAAACTCTCACATTTTACCTTAACCTCTTTTAGCATTTTTATGATTGCTACACTACTTTCCTGTTGTTGATGTATTGTATGACGGTATTTCTTACACGCTTGTTTACTTCTAGTTGTTTCATACTTTATTTATTTTTTCTTTAAAAAAGACTTCTGTGTAGTACTCTTTCTCTTTGCACTTGTACCTAGTCAGCTACATCAGAATTTGTACCATGGCTCTTTCTGAGTCACTGTCCTCTAATTCACTTATAAGTGACTTTGGATAAAAGCATCAGCCAAATTACAAAATGTAAACGTAAAACAGCAAAGAGTAAATATTTTGTGAAACCAAAGTCTTTGTCTTCTGATATTGCAGATCTTGAGGATGAATTTGATTAAGCTCTACCTTCTCCATAACAAAACTACATTTTCATGAAATTAGTTTTCCTCATTAAGAAAATATACAACAGTAAATATTTTGCAGATCAAAAAACTAAATCTCAATTGTAAATATCACAGATTTGAAGACTTTCTTTAATGGTCGGTTAACAGATTCATTTTGTTGAGCTGTGGTCCACTTGAGGGGTCTATGGAAAGATATAGTGCCCTATTGACTGCATTTTGGACTGAACTTCAATCTGAGGGATGGAGCTTGTAGTGAGTGTGTGTGAAGCTGACTACCACAGCTGGTGAGTCTGTGATGGGGCCAGGACCTGCGTGGGTCTCCCTCCTTTGTTTTGCGCTGTCAGGGCTGTGAACCATATGTCACAGGACAGCAACTCAATCTGCTCCAATTAGACCTCCCAGCAGGCCGCAGCAGTGGCAGGACAAGCAGACAACACTTTCATAGCCTGAGTGTGTGTGTGTGTGTGTGTCTGTTTGAAAGTGTGTGTGGGACAATGGGGGGCCGGCAACAACAGCTGCATAAATGTATATTTGGTTAATGGGAGCAGGGCAGTAAAGGAGGAAGAGGTTAGAGGTGTCCATACGACTGTATTCTGTCTTTGTCATAATAGTTGTTTTTTTTCATCAGAGAGCTTTCCAATAGAAAGTTAATCTAAGTAGTTTTTACCTTTCACATTCCAGTTTACTGTTATTCATTTATATACAAGTGAATGCAATGTAATTCCTCTCAGGAGTCAAGCTGCAAAAGAAAAAGCAAACAATACAATAATACATACAAAACAGCAGACAATAACAAATCAGAAGTCCTTGAGACGTGTAAAAAGTCTAAGTGCACTTAATTAATATTATATCATAAAAGTAGTCTAACTCAAGGGTGATGGCATCCGTTGTGTTAGTACAGTGAAGTGGCCTTCAATGTGGAAGAAGGTTAAAATATGGCCAGATTCTGTGAATCATCATACCTTGTTAGACATTCCTGTTTTCAAGGATACTTCTTTCCTCCACTGTGGTGAATCCCCTCAAGGGTGAAATTCGCATCCAGTGCATCAAACCTTTTCATCTGTAAAGCAAGCACACAGACATCTATTTTTAACCGTTAAATCTTCTGAAGAAGAAACTCATCTCAAATGTCTTAAGAAGGGTTTTACTTGACTAATCAGCTCCCTGAAGATACTCCTAGCCACAGACCAGGTAGATGTCTCTCTTCTCCTGTGGTGTGGTCATAAAGTTCGACTAACCTACTGCTTTATTTGGCTGTTGAGTTTGCCGTTTATACCACACCGAGGCTGATATAGACTCACGCACTCAGGCAGAAGAAATAAAGTTAATTAAACAACTCTCCATTTCTTAAAGCCACACTCTGCCAGTCTCACCCCACCGCTATCTCACAACATCCTCCTCCAACATCATCAGCTTGTCTCAAAGGCATTGTTTAGCTGATTTCAGTATCTCTGTCTCTGCATGTCGTTTTGCTTGTAAGACAGCAGATGTTAAGCCCTGCCTGGTGTAGCTCTGCTCCCACAAAGGTATCAGATTCACAAATTGTTGTTCTTAGCAACTTTTTCAAAAGCATGCTAATCCCTTGAGAAAATGCAAACTTGTAAGGTCAGCCCAGAAGGTAAAAAGGAAATGCTGTTGCTTTAGCAGATTGTAGAGCTCTGTAATCGTCTTTATTAAAATTACCTTATCAGACAAATCCTATACTCAGTAATTGCCTTTGCTAATTCCCTTCCCCCATCTCCTGGTGCATTGTTCTCAGCGGGACCCTGAATCTGGGTCCACTAAGGCCATCTCCTAATGTGTATGATGATGTGGAATAGTAGAATATTAAGCAACACATTTAGCAGACCAGTTCACCCCTGCTGTGTGATTGATAGTTCTGGCATCCATTAGCAGCAAGTCACAAGAGGCAGAATCTCGGTGTGATCAAATAAGTGGAGGTCTGGAAGTGCTGTTTTTGCTTTGACAGGCAGTAGATTGCTTCTGTTAATTATCACTCCACCAGCATTCTGCATACTGATTACCCTGACAGAAACAAAAGCGTCATTAAGCAGGTGAAATTTTCATTGCATTCAGCTCTCTGTGTGTGTGTGTTCTTCTGCGGTGTGCATGCATGCTTGGCTCCATGGTTAATGTCCCTGTGAGGATTGGAACTCTGTGATAGAGAAGAAACCCTAATAAGAAATACAATAAGAAGCAAAGTTGGTTTATAATTACTACATTATCATGCTTATAAACTTGCTATCTGACCATTGATGGGTTAGCAAAAGAGAAACAATTTCACTGACCTTTACTTCCAGCACTGCATGAGTAGCAGCCTGTTACTGCAGCTCTGGCCTCCTTTCTGTTTTTTTGTGTTCTTTTGTACACTAATCTCTAATCTCCATGTGCAACTATGGGTGTGCAATTGGTGAGATTAGCAGTTTTGCTCATTTTATTACAGACTATATAAACTTTTGTGTAGAGAACACTGTGCCTATGTAATTTTGCACAAGTTCCAAGTGAGGATTGAGGATTGACTGGAAAAAAAGGCACACAGGAATATTTTAAAGGTCTAGTGAATGTAGTTCTTAATTCTCATCCTCAGCATCAGAAAATTAAAGCATTAGGTTAATAAAGGGCTACTTAATGACTCACTGGTGAATTCAACAGAACAAAGATTCAACCCCTAAATATAGATTAGAATTCAATAGCCTGTAGAGTCCTCTCTGTCTCTCTATCTATTTCTGCCTTCCTAAATGAATCTGGTTCACTTACCCAATTCTCTCCACCCCAACGTTATCCACAGGCATAAGGTCTTTTCTGTCAGCCTCACATGGACCATAAATATGATGACATGGTACATACTCTGTTCTGAGTCCCTATTCTCTCCCTCTATCCTTCCTTTTGTTCACCTTTCCTCTCTGCACCCTGTGCTCCTGTAGATTAGAGTTGGCATTTGCCTTCTGTATACCCCAGGTGGGTACTGTAAGCACAAGTGCATGTCCCAAGCCGAGGCCAACCTAAGGTTAACCAAATGCAGATTTGAGCCTAGCCACCAAGGGACTCTAAGCTAGCTTTGCTTGACACGCTAGCTCTCCATATTTTTACAAATCTAAATCTCCAAGCCCCAGGTTTTGTCTTGCTTCGCAGAGCCAGAGAAGGAGTTTTCGAGGCTTTTTCTTCTCTTTCTTTTTTTTTTTTTTTTGCTGAACATTGAGGGAAAGGTGCTTTAATAGCCTGCAGCCTCTTTAGGTTACTTTCTGCACTCAGGTTTTGATTGGCAACCCAGGGACTCAGGCAGTATTACCATAGTTATCTCACTACACCACACTCCTAACAGCCCTCAAAGCCTCCTGAGCTGTCTGTCATGCCTCTTAATTTGCACCGTAAGCAGATGAGTCGGAAAAAGGATACCTGAACAGGGGTTTGAGTGGGTCAATTTAGGACAGAGACTCACAGTATAGCAGAAAAGTCACGTTGGTGATGGTGTGTCCTAAAGATGTTTATCGCATTTCGAAAAAACTATAGAAGATATAGTTTCTAGAAATTCATACTCAGAGATGTTGTTTGGTAAATTCAGTGTATCATTACTATTTTAAATTCATTGTTTAGTTACAAAAACTAACACCTCACACTAAAACTGTCTAAACCATGTGATCTTTTGAATCAAGAAAAGCAAATCATTTAGCTTAGAGGTCTACAAGTTAGCTCTGTTATCTACTAAATTATGGGTGTAATAACCACTATAGTTACTCTATTGTAGCCTCACGCAAAAAAGTAACTGATGTTCACCTATAACACGAACACTGAGCAGCGTGCACATTAACCCGGGATTGTGACCAAGGTTGTGGAGACAGCACCCAGGTTTATCACCATAATGTAGTCTGTCAACTTTAATTTTATGTAATTATCTTTTTTTCTCTCTGACTTCTTCAGACTCTCATGGGATGGACCTGTTTGCTGTTGCAGTTCATGAGTTTGGTCATGCTATCGGCCTGGTCCATACCTCAGCCATGGAGTCCATCATGAGACCATACTACCAGGGTCCTGTAGGAGACCCTCTGAAATATGATCTACCCTATGAAGACAAAGTCCGCGTCTGGCAGCTCTATGGTATAAGGAAACATGTTGTCAACTTTCTATGTGTCTGTTGTGTGAAAGAGAATGGGAAGGCAGAGTACAATCATTTCCATCACAGTACCCTTTAAAAAATCTTCCTCGAGTGTTACAAAAGTGATGATGATTAAATATGGTATTTCAGTAGTTGGTTAAGGCTGGGGAAGATGCTGTTAAAAAACAGCAGGAAGTGACAGCATGCATGACATTTATAGGAGGCCATTGTTGAAAAATATTTTACAGTCAGCTTTCCATGTATTTCCAAAGTGATTGTTCTCCAGTTTTCTACACTGCACATGCACCTGCAGTCTGTTAATGCAAATTAAAACCTTTTATTAGAACATAATGAACATGGCGCAGGTGCAGTGTTGGAAACCCCAGTTTGCTGGTGTCAACCTAGCAGATTGAAGTGCAAAGGCCTTATCATACAGGAAGCAGCAACTGATGAGCTCTGTAGAGCAAGGTTATTGATTTAATGAAAACATGGGTGGAGTTAATTGGACTTTGTTATGGCATGCGACCTTATCACACCACTCTCCGATATAGGAAATGGCAATGTGAGAGCAGAGAGTGATACACATGAAGATGAGAACAGGACAATGAAGTGGGGGATATTAATTTAATCAAACTGAAGTGAACCGAAGTGGAGTAAAGTCAAGTGAAGTGTGAGAATTAACATTAAAATCGATACACAATGTAAAATAAAGAATAATAAAGAAAATTGCAAACAATTAAGGATAAGCAGAATGATATAATGTACATCAATTTGAGTTGACCTGTGACCTCATCCCAGGTGTCCGAGACTCTGTGTCCCATACAAATCGACCAGGCAACCCCTCCCAGACGGCTGAACCACCTGTCCTGCTGGACCTCCCTGAAAACAGATCTACTCTTCTGTAAGTAGAAGATTCCCAAGATATAGTGCTATCCATTCAATTACATTTTATTTATATAGTGCCAAACCACAACAGATTATATCTCAGGGCACTTTTCACATAAAGCAGATCTAGACTATACTCTTTATTTTACAGAGATCCAACATTCCCCCATGAGCAAGCACTTGCTACTGTCAACCAGTTCTATACAGCATAGAAATAATTAGTCGTCTTTCAACAGTCCCTAAGTCTCTGTTGCTTTCGGTTTCTGCTTCTCAAACATACAGACCTCTACTTTTGTACCAAGATCAAATGCAGTGACCTTGCAACACCAAAGTTGTAGTTTTGTTTGGTGACAGAGGATGTTTTCCAGGCTTCACTCATTCTGTAATCCTAGTCAACATAACACTGCTTGGGCTGTAATGTCCAGAGGATTGCAGCTGAGATGTGAGAACCAGGTAGCACCTTTGCAATTTTGGTTTCAAAAATGATGTCTGCACTACAACTGACTCAGGACACATCTTATTAGAACTCATGGCTTCAGTTCGGCAAAGGTGCTCACACATATAAACTCCTTTTAAATCACACAAACCTTTTAAATCTGTGCTACACTCATGTTTTAAGATGATATAAATCCTTTTACTAGGCATGTTTACACAGCCATAAAATTGGCTAGGGTGAGGTTAAGGCAGTAAATGAGACATCCAAAAGAACATCATGCTCTTAATAGGCTTCACAAAAGTAGTATTTATTGCAGATTTACCACATTGGATCTCATTCTATTTTTCTGATGACTCTATGTACATCAGAATTTGTAAATGTGTTGTGATTGTTTTTTAATTTGCTAACTTTTTTTCCACATCTGCCAAGAAAGAATGTAATGAATCCATGCAGGAATACTTAGCATTTGCTGAATGTAAAACAAGTTTTCTGGAACTTGATATGAAGTCATGAGGTGCCAACATAGCAAATTAGCCGAGAGGCCGAGAGTGAGCTTTGGAGCCAGCCCATCTAATTAAATGATTCCCTAAAGCACGTTGAGCAGCTATCAGCCTTATTTTTTCAGATTATCAAGGATAATTAGACTTAATTTTGTCCATTTAAGTATCACACACACCCCCAAACCACCAAGCTCTAACATTGGAGTAGCCCCCAAGAGATACAACCAAACACAAAAATGTCTTCATTCTGACGGTCTGCAATTCAAATTAGTTTCACAAAACGCACACAAGTACGCACACACAACAGTAAACAACAAGGCAGTACTGAGAAGTACATCTGACATCTGAGCTACAGCTTAGCCTTGGTGGGATATTTAACCATGCTCCCCAGTTTCAAATTTCGCCTGGCTTCATTAATCATTTCCCAACGAGTCAGTCAGGTCAAAATGCGGGAAAAAGCTGGATTAGGCTTGACAAGGGAGCCAATACTGACCACTAGGCAGTGGTGTAACAGAGCTATGAATAGGGACCTTTGTTGGTAATATAAGGCCTGGCGGGATCCCTCTCTTAGTCCTGTGATGCTAATGGCCTCATCATTAGCAGGCTGACCACGTCGATGCTTTATATCACTTATAAACCCGAGGGATAAATGCACCGAGGGACCTCACCATGTCAGCCTGATAGCATCTCCTCTTTTGTTTAGCCAGGTTTCACAGACTCATGAACCCAGTCGCAGTGGATGACAGGAAAAACCTGAACAAAATTTGGATGCATAAAAAGATCTTGAAATAGATTATCTGATTTAAAGGGAACAAGTATTAACAGATTTTGCCATAAAAAAAACTTTCCTTCACTTGTATAATTCTATATGTTATCATTTATCATTTGTTGATGATGGGTTACTCATCAGAATACAAAACAACATAGTCTGTGATGTTTAAACATTTATAGTGTCTTAAATGTCCAGTTTTACATAAGAGGTTCTTTTTTCACAATTGTTAAAATCTTCTCTACTGGTTTTTTCTTCACATCTCTCTCAGGCTGGCGCGAGATGCCCCAGACAGATGCACCAGTCACTTTGATGCAGTGGCCCAGATACGAGGGGAGGCCTTCTTTTTCAAAGGTACAGAAGCACAAAGGGAGAAAGACAGATGCAAAGCTTCAGAGCTGTGTAGGGGAAACTAGAAAGGAAATTAGCTAAATGAGCTGAAGTTAGAGGAGGAAGAGCAAATTAAAGAAGCAGAGAGAAAAGGAACGAGGATGGAGAGGAGAGACGGGGTAGATGTAGACACCCAACTGAGCCAGTTCAGCCCTGCTGAGAGACTGCAGTCCAAAAATTACATCAGGCTTTCATGTTTGCCCTCTGGAGGAATGACCCTAAGCCTCCCACGGACAACAGAAACAAGAAACAGACTCACATACCGTCAGCAGCAGCAGTGTTAGAAAAGTATGGTGAACTTTAACTGGCCTTTTCATAAATCATTTTTAACCTGTTCAATGTATTATATAACACGAGAGATGACATGATGAGATGACCTTTTGAATGTATTTAAACAAATATGGCAACAGAAATATGAACCCTCTATTTCCTCATTCCTCATCACAATCATTTACATTTGCAAGTTCGAGAGTTCCGCCCTTCAGGAATGCATAAAAATAACAACTAATTAATGATCACCACAGTCATATACAAATCAGCATCTTGAATGTTAGTGATCCTCCTTTGTCCTATGCTTTATAGGAAAGTACTTTTGGCGCCTAACTCGAGAGAAGCACCTGGTGTCTCTGCGTCCTGCTCAGCTCCATCGTTTCTGGAGGGGCCTACCAGCCAATCTTGACAGCGTGGATGCCGTGTATGAAAGGCCTGGGGACCACAAAATAGTCTTTTTCAAAGGTACAGTCCCAACAAAGTCCCTGATGACCTGCCGACTTTTAAAAATGTGATTTATTTACACTATAATGGTGCTGGATGAAAAAAGACAGTTCACACCTTTCTTACAATGTGGCTGGGACAGATAGAAACTGTGTGACTTCCTTTTTCTATATGTGAGAGTACAGGAGCGTTATGAATTTAATTAAAAGACAGAGTTGCTGAAACAAGGGCGAGTTGCATATTTGATTTAAAATGTAAAACACCTTTCCTGGGAGAGAATATTCTTCATTGTCTGCATGGCAAAAAAAACTGCCTAATTTATATCTCATTTATTTATTTTGTGTGTAACTTTCATATCTTTTAGGTTTTTCATCTTTCCAAATGTATCATCTCAAATTCATGTCATTACCGCGATGTGTGATTTATAAAACTGTAATTTCTCAGACACCTCTTTGTCGGCCCTCTTCAGGTCTAAAATATTGGATTTTCAAAGACAACATCATGGAGGAGGGTTACCCACGTCCCATCAGTGACTTTGGCCTACCCTCAGAAGGTGTGGATGCAGCATTTGTTTGGCTACACAATGACAAAACCTACTTCTTCAAGGGCAACCACTACTGGCGCTACGATGACCACCTGAGACGTATGGATCTGGGTTACCCTAAAGACAGTACACTTTGGAAAGGGCTGCCTACAGAACTGGACGATGCCATGAGGTGGTCTGATGGTAGGTAGACGTAAAAAAATGAAGCTCACTTCTTCCTGTTGTTATATGAACTCAAAACACAGTGGGATTTGCCTCCTCCCAGGGAATCTCCAGGCACTCCCAGGCATGTGGGAGGTTTAGTCCCTCTGGTGTTTTTCAGTGTCTGAACTCTCCTAGTGTGGCAAAAGACAACTCAAAGAGAGGCAATGGTTGAATTTTTTGACCTTGTCATACTGTCACAGAGAGTAAAGCCTGTCATTCTGCAGAGAAATTTCATTTTGACCCCATGTCCACAGGATCCAAGATCTCATTCTTTCTGTCATTGTTTGAGATTAAAGGTGACAGATGAAATGAGGGTATATGGAAAGGTTTGTTTGGGGGTGTAAGGCATCAGTACACTTCAAATAAGGTACTCGTCTGATCATCTAATGGCATCTAAAACTGCCCTTCCAGCAAGAACAGAAATTTTCCCAACCAGACAAGCCAAAAGCCCTGCCTGCTTTATGCATTTATTGACCATGGATGTGGATGTGTGAAAATAAACAGGGTTTGTCTTTTGTCTTTACACCCAGTTGCATGACTCATTATGCCAGCAGTTTGTTTGGCATTTACTAACGCCTTTACTCTTTCCCAAAACTGTCTGTTACACTGCTTCCATAGCTGCAGCCAGTGTTCTTATAAAATCTAATTCAAAAGTGAGGTTAAAAACCTTCACTGTTTCAAAAAGGTGGCATCCTCTCTGAGAAACTTTATGTAATATGCAGGAGCGATAATAAAGCTGTATTGCTATTTTTTCAATATTCCACAACATAAATGATCAAAACGGTAAAGTAATCTATCACCCAGAGTAGAAAGGTATACAGAAAGAAGCCAGTGACATATTTGACTTCCTTTGTCTTGATTAAAAATTGATTAAAAAGACATTCTAATTTATCACATTCAATGTATGAATGATGGATCACCGTTGTCTGTTTCTTCAAGCTACAAATTATCACCTTTCTCTGAGAAAAATAGAGTTGCAACACTCCATCAGAGCGTCACTCCACTGGTAGCTCTGGCATTGCTGGTGCCTAAAGGCAAGACCATGCAATATCCTTCTCAGGGGAAATCCTCTGAGTGGATGAACTCTGAGAGAAAAATGAGACAAGGATGGAACAATTATGCAAATTAGCAAAAATGCAGCTGCCAAATCTTGGATGAAGTTTTACTATCAAATTACAATTCTGAGCCATCTTCCTAAGTGCAGTAAAGCATTAAAATTGTTGGAATCACTGGAATGCATGTTAGCAGCATGGCTAAAAAGGATATCAATAATCGCAACAAGTGATGGATCGCCATTCAGTTAAATTTGTAGTCCCCAGAGGATGACTCTTAAACATTTTGATATCCCCCAGACTTTTTCCTCCGATGTCACAATGAGGTCGACATTTTTTACTTTTCTGTCTTGACCAACATCTATGCAATGGATTGACACAAAATGTTGTGTAGACATTCTTGTTCCCATATCCGCTTACTATTGTTATAATACCACCATGAGGTTTTTCTAGCGTGCATAAAAATTATGGGTATATCCAAATTAAAATGATGAAAAATCCCTTTCATCAGCAATGGAGATGTCTCCACTGTCCCTGCATCTGTGCCTCAGCCTCTGACTCACTCACTGTCAAGCACCTAGATGTCAAGAGAGGTGGTAGTGATGATTATTTCATGAGCAGTATTCTTTGACATGTATAAGTATAGCAAAACTGTATAGTTAAACTGAATGTAATTGCAACTGAATCTAAAGTAGGACTCTGTGACACTGGAAATTTACCCAGTCCAAAGACCAAGCAGTGGGACAAAAATTGCTCCTCAAAAAGTAGAATATTATTCAAGTATGTGACTCAAGTTATACATGGGCCAGCCAGGCTTTTATTTGTCAAAACAGGGAGCTAGTTAAAGTAACCTGATTACAGTACAGTGATGACATACTTTCCTCTTTGTTGAAAATAATCTCCATATGTCCATGTTGTCTGGGGGAGCAAAAAATAGACCAGTCTACTCTACAGTAACAATTGAATGAAAACTAGCCCCCCTCCCCAACTTATCACGCAACAGGTGAACAGAATAGAAGCATTTAATTAAATGCCAAGTTTCCTGAACATTTTGTTATGACAATGTGTGACCCACCTTAACTCAGCTACCTGGCGTCTGAGCATCAATGACAAGCTAGCGTCAGCAGCAACCGTATGTATGTGTATTGTGTATGTATGTGCATGCTATGGTCAAGTGGTTAGAGCGCATGCCACGTACGCAGCACACCCCCCTCTCTCTCTCTCCCATGTTTCCTGTCTGTCTACTGTTGAATAAAGGTGTCTATGCCGAAAAAAATCTTTAAAAAAAAAAGAAATCTGCCTTATAATAAATAATCTTTTTTTTTTAATTTTTGGGGCTTATACCACCCTTATATAATAGCTTCAATGCCAATGACCCGAGTTATACGTGAATGAGTTAGCTATCATAAGCCACTGCTCAAACAAGCAAGGCTGTTGCAGCAAAACCTTGAGTGTATTGAATTGAATTACGGTGCATTTTAATTCTTTTGAATTATTTTTCTTTTTTCAAGGGGGGTGGGGGAGGGGGGGGTAATATTTTTCTTTTTCCAAAGGAAATAAAGTCTGAAAGCAGTTTAAATAATTTTCTTTATTAGTCGAAAACTTCAACTTGTATCCCTCATGGATGATAAATTCCACTAAAGAAAATATATTCCATATTTTAAAGTTTGTTATCATTCATATAGTACATTCTGTCATAACATTTATTTGTAGTTTAGTTTAGTTTGTTTTGACAGTCTCTCTGCTTGCACCCATGCACAATTTTGCATTGGCATAGCTGCAGTGTACAGATTAGAGGCACATTTGCATTTAATTGTTTTTTCATGTGTGAAAATATATTTTTTAACCTTTATCTGTTATTTTGACGTAGCAGACATGGTCTTTTTTTTGGCCAACACTCCGCTTCACATTCACACAGTTAAACACATTCAAACCTTGGAGCTCGCCCAGTGTAATCACAGTGAGCAGCTACACTGTAGCAGCTGGTTGTCAAGGTCACAATGCTTGCTTCCATCAAAGCATCATAGTTATCATTTGATCAAATATGCATGTTAATGAGAGGTGTGAAACAGTGCAGCACCAGTTTTTTAGAAACTTTGTGAAATTGATCTTTTCTGTTATGTTGGTTGATGTGTGTATTCGTCTCTGGGTGACGCAAGGGCTTTTTTTACATTTCAAAAATACGCCCCAAAAACCAGCAACTTAATCCTGAAACTTGAGGCCAGTCTCAATGGAAGTCTGGATGTCCCTAATCTCCCCTGCAGCATGTGAATACAAGGAAGCTATTTCCCTATCAGGTGTTTGGTTGTCTGTCTTCTGTCTTCTGAGCCGTATATACTCAGAAGTCTTGCTTCAAACTCTTTGATGTGTGTGTGCACGTGCGTGTATATGTGTGTGAGAGAGAAAGCGAGAGAGAGAGAGAGAGAGAGAGAGAGAGAGAGAGAGAGAGAGAGAGGAGAAAGAATAGGCCAGTCTCACAGTCCCAACTCTGCTTCACCCCCGGCCATTATCGCCACAAAGCCGGTAAGGGTAAACTTGGAAACCTGCACACACAAATGCACATAGACGGACCATGGGGTCTGAGAACTGGAGCCACATCAAAGCCTGTCCTCTGCTTGTTTCTCAGGGTGTATATAGAGAGAATAGAGATAGAGACAGACAGGGAGAGAAAAGAGTGATACGGTTGCGAGAAGATACCTTGTTATGAAAATAGAACAGAACGACCGGGAGCGATATGTAGAAAAGGGGAAAGAGGGGGAATCCAGACAAGAGAAGATACGTGGACACTTGAGGATGAAATAGACAGAGAGATAGTGAAAACAATGAAGAAGTAAGAACAGATATTAGAAAGATTGATGGCTTGACTCAGACAAAAGATAGAGATAGAGAAATCATAGAAAGACAGGATAAAAGCATGTAAGGATTGTTGTGAAGGGAAAAAGGTGGCATAAATGGCATTAATGTAACTTTGATGATGATAATAATCGTAATTTCTGACTTCAATGTGGCACCCAGAAACAGTTTAGCCTTTCAGTCATAGTGAGAAAAGTTTGAAAAGGATAAGGGAAATTAAACTTGTCAGGCATAAATAATACAGTTTAATCTGTAGAAAAAGGTCACATAAGCTAGCCCAATGCTGTAAGAGTGTAGTCAGAGGGAAATGTATCGAGAACAGATATTAGCATAAAGGTAATCTAATCACTTTTCAAGCAAGCTATGTTTCGGGTCTTGAAATAATTGCAAAATAAGTACACATTTATAGTAAAAATTTCTATGAAACCTCTATTAATAAAGAAGAAAAAAGAAAGGTCATACAAATTTAAATTGTTAAGTGAAACATAAACATAAATCTAAAGAACTGTATTCTCATTCCGGTTTTAGGAGAAATCTACCAGTAGTCTGTGAGATCTCACATGTTTTCACCAACTATGACAGATCTGGGACTTTTAGTCTTTGAGGAAAAGAAAGAATCATTTGAAGAAGACAAAATGGCATTCAACCCTACAGTATGGGCTTGGTTTTCCAATAATAGTGATATATGGATAAGGAGACTTTGTGAGTATGTGAGCTTTTGCACTTCTATCCTTATGAGAATCAGGTTGAAATTTTCGACTTAGAGAGGGAGGGCATTTTTGGAAAGTGAGGACATTATTGTCAGTCCTCACTTCTTCAAAGTTCTCCAGAGAGCTGTTTGAAGATTTGGACTTGGTTTTAGGGTTATAGTCGGGCTGATAGAGGTGCATTGTGTCACTGCCGGTCCTCAGATGTACAGATGTGTCTCTGCACACTATAGGATCATACTTTTCTTTTTTATTCCAACAAGCTGCAGCCAGGCTTGAATATTGTCACATAATTATCACAGGAAATGGATCAATGTGGTGTTTTGAGCCCTCGCCCACTTACCAGAAAACTGCCTAGACCAACAACATTCCCTTTTTACCTATTTGTTTTATATTTTAGGCATTTTAATTGTTAGTCTAAAGGAAATTAGGATTTCTTGTAAAAATATGTTTGCCCTCAGGGTTCTTGTTGGGGGTTCGATACTGGGTTTTCGACAATTTTAAATGAAGCCATACACTTTCTTTTAGACATTTCTTTTAGAAGTTTAGAGATTATGTTTGACATATGTTTGGCATTTCTTATGAAGGCCAACAAGTAGAAATAGAAATCTAAGGCAAACAGCTGCTTCTACAAATTAGCAAATTGTCTCTTCTTAATATAGCTTAAAGAGTCATACAGGCAACACATTATAATGCTAATAATAATGTTGCTTTAAAAATAACTCTCCATTAAGATTATAATATTGTTTGTTATAATTAGAACCCATATTGTTTCCTCTGTGGGTACAGGCTCTTGACTGTAGGAAAACATATCTGTTATTTTAATTTTCTCTCATTACTTACTCGTCTTACTTGCTCCAATACTTGGCTATATGCAAGGCTCAAACCTGTATGATGTGACAGAATAAGAATCACCCATTTTCTATAGATTCAGCTTGTGTGAGACAAGCACTACAACACAAAAAATGTTTACCCGGACTGAATGGCATTCTCCAAGGCCATTCTTCACGGCACTCAAGCTCCTTCAATTGTTTATCTCTCGCCTCTTATTAATCTCAGTCGCCAATTTAGAAAATGAATGAGCCACAATACTATTGCATGTTTATTCCTCTCCTCTTGTTTGTCTCAGACACCAGTTAATGAAGAAAACAAATTAGACAACAGTCCCATATATATTGTGGTTGGTTAAGTTAATAGTGTTGACAGCCGTGGAGGAGGTGATTGCCTTCCAGATGACGAATTATCAGAAACTGAATTTGAGTTGATAAACTGAATATGAAATTCTGTTTATCATGAACATGTAGGTAAACATGCAACGTGCACACAGTAGATTTTTATATTCAAATCATAAATCATATATGAGAGCAAAAAGACTGTGCCACAAAAGGTAATGGCCTCAATATTTGTATAGTAACAACACTTTTTACAATGGCATATGCTGCATTATTGAAGCTATGTTCCTACAAAGTGTTTTTTTTCATCAGAAGCACATTCTGTCAGTGCCTATTTGGTATTTTGGCAACTCTAATTAACTTAAGTGCCCTGAAGTGAAAGGACAGGCGCAGTAGGGGGCGTGTCACCAACAATCAAGTGTCACAGTTCAATTATGGTGTCAAGACTGCCCACAAGGCGTAGCTGTGTTCTTTGCTGGACAACACACATACACACACAGAAACCCTTTTATCCATGTAATTGTGAATAGTAACTCATTCATTGGTAAAGCAGGCCATACAGTATGTGTAATTATATGTAATTTATATAATAAAACTAAATACACCTTCTATCTGGTCCAGTCTACTGTCAAGTTTACTGTATGCAGGATGCGTCTGCCACTTTGAATTTGGTTCAATCGTCTGTCAGAGACTCCCCCGTTGAATCATCAGTCTCTTAGTCAGATCGTCAAATGGCCTTTTTTACATCACTGTCCCCACACCACCTAACAGCAACCAAACACAGCCTTGACACAGTGGTACTTCAAGCTAAATGCTAATATCAGCATGCTAACATGCCCACAATGTGGATGTTGAGTAGGTGTCATGTTTATTATGTCATATAGCTGGCTCATAGGAATATCATTATAATTTTCAGGTAAATCAGAGAATTGGAGAGTGTAAAATTTTAACCCTTTGAGATGAAAAGTCAGGGGATCCCTAAAGTCTCTGGTATTAATCCTCTGGGAATCATAAAATCATCACAAAATTTCATGACGATCCATCCAGTAACTGTTAAAATATTTAAGTCTGGACCAAAGTACCAACCAACTGACAGACGGACAATGGCAACTCTAGATCCACGTTACTAACATGCCTAAAAATAAAAGCTTACACTGTCAACACACGGTGCACAATAACACTTATGTGCACCAGTTAAACTCCTGTTGTTATATGAACTGAGTTGAGTCAACCAACCAAACAGCAAGCACATTAACTATTACAAAAGCAGTGTGAAAGTCTTTTCATGCGTCAAAATTAAACCAAGGGCCTTATTTGAAGCGACTTTGTTTTGCAGCAAGCCTTTTCCTCGCCTGCACGGGTTTGGTGTTTTGATAGCAGTGGAGGCACAATAAGGAAAGTGTCACAAGGGATAACTGAAACTTGAGTGACCTTGGTAATACATCAGTGAACATCTTTGTATTACTATTTCATTATATCCAAACAACTTGCTTGCTGAAATATTTTCCTTGCTGAAATAGATGGTACATTCAGATGGTTTTAGGAAGGGAAAACCCATCCTTTAATACAAAGAATTAATGTTTGTGAACTGATGTGGACTCTCCAAAAGTGGATAAACTCACTAGCAAGAAATGCTGTCAATTCAAATGAAATAGTATTATTATGATATCATTGAACACCTTCATGTATGTTTTATAATCCAATCGTGTTTCATATTAATCCAACCACATCTCTAATATAAAGTGTGCTGTGGGGTAAGGTAATAATACTGTGAAAGTACTAAACATAAACACTTTGCACCCTGGATCACTGATTCATGAAATTAAGCCCCTTTTTTGTTTTATGTGTGGAGTGCTTGTTGCATATTCCAAATGAGACTAAAGTCACTTTTGGACCTTGTGTGAATAATAAAATATATATTCTTATATTATATTCTGTTCTATGTCATGCACACACACTAATACTACCTCTCTGCCCTCTCTCCCCAAAGGCTCGTCCTATTTCTTCAAAGGGAAGGAATACTGGCGAGTGCCGGGCAGTGACATGGAAGTGGAGGCAGGATACCCCCGCCTCATTGCTAAAGACTGGCTGCTGTGCACTGAGATGCAGTCGGACTCTCCAGACACAGAGTCCAAAAGCACAGAGACGAGAGTCAACGTGCACCATCACCCAGACCACGCAGAGAATGGATACGAGGTGTGCTCCTGTACCTCTGACACTGCCTCACCTTTGGGTGCCCGCCTCTCCCCATCTCCCATCTGGCTGTTGCCACCTTTTTGGACGTTCTTACTGGCCCTCCGCTCTGAACTGCTATGATGCCAAAGCATGGGACAAAGTTCCTGAGCTGATTGGAGGGCAGTTGGACACTCAATCAAACCATGAACTGGAAAATTTTGTTCTTATTCTTAAATTTGCTATCCTTTTTGCTGTTATTTATTTCACAAGCCTTTTGGTAGGCTTTGACATCTAAAGTAGTCATTCTTATAGGCATCAATCCACTTACAATGCTGTACAGTGTTTTTGGTCAAACTACCTAATTTCTGAAGGGAAAAAGGTAAACGAACAGAACACCAACAGTGAATATTTGTTTTCATGAGCAGCATGTTTACAGCAGCAATGTTTCACATACAGTAAAGTAGAAGGCATCCTGGATTGTAGGCAGGTGAACAGCACACACACACAGACCCACACACACACATACACATACACACAAACACACACATACACACACACATACAGACTGTTGCCTATTTTATGAAATTACAGCAGGTGCTTCATTACAGGCTTGTCTCACTAGATTTACAAAACAGAAAAAACATATTTTTTTCTAGTAGTGTATCTGTGCTGATAGTTTGATTGTATGTTAAGAGATCACTCTCAGATTCATATCCACCCTAATACAGTGAAGGTGAATGGGATTTAGTTTGAGCTGTTCGACGCATTGAAAAATGACATTCTGCAAAAAAATGACTCTCTGGATAATCCACAACTGAAATTGACTATTTCTATTGTGAAAAGAAGTAGCTCTAATGTAAACCGTTAACAACAAGGTCTGGAAAATGATCCAGAGAAATGGGGACACAATACAAATGAGGAAAAAAGCACATTAGTGTTGAACTTGTCATTTTTCAATTTCCATTCACCTCCATTGTATCGGATTTCTGAAAAACTGGAAAAACAATGCCAAAATTCTTTGCACAGTAGGATATCACCAGAGGAATGTGAGATTTTTGTGAATTGTGAACACACAGACACACATATCACTCCACAGTCTGAACTAGCGCGACTAAAGTACTTGTGATAAGCATGAATATCTTGCAGGCAGTTTGCGAACTCCTAATGTGAGAGCTGCAGTGATGGATGGATAAGAAGGTGGATGGACTCTGTCAGTACCAGTTCCTTTGCCTGAATCCCTTAACTGCTCTCCAAAGCGAGAAACTGCTGCTCATGTATGCATCTCCACACGTTTTTCATTTTCACCTCTGTCTCACAAGCATTCCTGACTCTTGGTTTAGTCGTATCTTTTGTATCAACTTCAGATAAAAATATATTCCTGTTTATTTGACATTGCTTTGATCAGGTCATAGAGTTCACAGAGCCTTTTTGTGACTTGTTGGACAGTTTCCTTCAGCCCCCCCTCCGCCAAACTCCTTCTGAAGACAAGATTCACAACATGGCTCCTGGATTTATTCTTGCTGTAAAGATATATTTACCTATAGACTGATATATTTGAGTTCAGATGTTTCTGCGGGTATTGCAAAACCATGTGGACTGTGTATATTTTAAACTGTGTTTTCTAATGTAAAATATTTTTGTACAAAAATAAAAAAAAATCACTTTATTGGGTAAGTGTGGTGTTATGCATCTGTATTGAGACATTTTATTTTGAGTCTTGCGGCTGTGTGGGCTGAGTATGTAATTATTCAGTGTCACTGAAAGAAAGACAGATGAAGGTAATATGACAGCTTGCAGACACCAACTGAGGAGAGGCTCTCGATCTCTCTGATGTTCTTAAGCATGTTTTTTCTCTTGTGATGGTCACTGCTGTTCATCATGAATGTAAACGGCATCACGTCCATCACGCGCCACAAGCTCACACTTTGATTTGCTGGCAGGCGATTATACAGTTAACACCCGTGTTTCTTAAGGAAGGCAAATCAGAGCAGTAATGTTACCTAATCCAAAAATATTCACCAGCTCAGATACTGCTAATTCAGAGATCAAAGTTAATAGGATGTCAGGCCTGTCAAGCCCTGTAGACTCGCACACGTACACAAGTACACACGTACACAAGTACACACAGTGAGCGCCACAAATTGACTCCTTAGTTACAACCTCAGCCATAAACACTTAACTAATGTCATAGTTGTGCGCAGTCGCAAACATGTGCATGTCTGTGTAGGTGTTTGTGTGGATGTTTGTTTATTTACTCTACCCAAAGGCTGCGGATGAACCCCCACCAAAATACTGCAGACCCAAAACTTCTTTCTGTTTTGAGGTAAAATAAAGTGTAAAAGTTGAAAAAGCCACCCAATTGCTATTTCTGCTAACAGCAGCAGTTTTCCTTCCTTCCCTCTTGACACACTCGAATGGTATTAATTAACTGGTGTGGCTCAGCAGCTACCACAGCACCTGATGCCACAGGCAAATGCAGCAGAATGGGTCACTTTCTAGCTGCTACATCCTGTTTTGAAAGATACCATTAACAGACCAATTATATGTGTTCTTTTTTTCAAATCTAGGATGTTTCCTGGAAGCACAAAGTTGTCATTTTACAAAATAACAAGTTCACTGAATATGCTAAAATAGCACCATCACACATGGAGCCTCTTCTGTAGTTGACACACTCTCAATGCTCGAGTCTCCAGATGGGCCAGGCAGAACCAATCAATCACTCTGTAACTAAAATATGCAAGACTGGAGGAGCTGCTTGCAAAGCTGAGCACTTGCACCGGGTGGTTTACAGGAAGAGATCGTACAGTAAGAGGAGAAATGACCGGTTAGTGACACATATATACACGGATGCAGGTATTAGAAACAGATAAACAAACAAACCTGAAACTGAAGAACTGATAGAGACAAAATCATGAAAGAAACATAGAAAGATAGAATGTGAGATATAATATATGTGTGTGTGTGTGAGAGAGAGAGAGAGAGAGAGAGAGAGAGAGAGAGAGAGAGAGAGAGAGAGAGAGAGAGAGAGAGAGAGAGAGAGAGAGAGAGAGAGCTTGTGTCAGACAAGGGAGGTTAATGCTCTGCAGTGATATGCATTCTGAACCATGCTTTCTATCAAAACACTCTCACACTCTCTTTGTACCGCTGGTAGTTTGGCTAACCCCACGCAAACACATGCATATCATTATGTCAGTCTTTGTGTGTATGTGTGTGTGTGTGTGTGTGTGGATTTTTGGCTTTCAGGATAGCCCCATACAGACCAGGGGAGTGGTGGTCATGAGGGAGAAGAGCAGCTGTTGTTGTGGCTGTCCATTTTTTTGCATTTCACCCATCCTCACACACATCAAAAAGCTCAGAGTAGGACCCGTGAAGCTGGCACAGGTGCAGAGTACACAACCCAGACAACTAAACACCTGACATTGAAAAGCGCTCGAGCCGTGGGACATGCTGCAAGGAGACAGGCTGCCAGGGTAGTTGTTCTGGACCACAGTGAAAACCCACAAAATATTTTTGCATATGAACTGGCAAAAGTCCAACTCTAGGAAATCCTGTGCTGTAAAATCCAGGTATAAATGCAGATGGACGATTCATGAGCTATGAATCTAACTCTCTTTGTCACACTGAGAGCTTGACTAAAACCATGTCAGACACGAGTGTATTCAGTCATGGTACCTGCAGATGTGTTAAATTTACAGTATGTAAATGTATTTAAATGTGTGAAATGCTGCTGGTCACAAAGCCTTTTCTTTAACAAGAAATGACACTTGAAGGCCTTTGTACCTATTACCAATGGTAGAGTTCCTGTGGGCCGAGCAGAGCCAATCAATCAGTCTGAAGTGAACCACACCGAAGTGCAAATATTCACTGGTGGAGTGGTTGCCTGCAAAACTTGGTGGGATGGTTTAGAGAGCATGTTAACTGTGAGATGTTCCACTTGCTGTGGTGGCAAACTGCGTGGCATTGCATCCTAAACACTTCCTAAATATATTATGGTTATGGCAACCACAGTTTTAATGAGTTGTGCAGATAAAGACATTTCAATTGCTCACCACCAGAGGGTCTTGGGTTTAGATCCTAGCTTTAGTTGTTTTCGTGTGGGTGTTTGTGTGAGTTTCTTGCTGGTGCTTCCCCTCATGCTGTTATTATTCCATCCCCTAGATTTTAAGAAGTTAATCTTTATTCATTGTTGTTTTAAAGTTGAATAATTGTAATGGGTAAGATTATTCATTTCAGTTGTCTTTTTCTGTTTCAATGGTCTAAATGTAAATGTGCAGGAAAGTGAAACCTAATGTATTACACACATACAATATTTGTAGCTGCCATTTGTTTGTGCTTTGCTGCACTCTGCTGGTAGACTATAACATTTTGGCATGAGTTGCCAAACCTTCTATGAAATTATCTTCATAGAAGTGCATACAGAGTCTGTGAGGACAGATCAATCATGATTCTTTTTATCTAATGGACTTGAAGGAAGAACTTGTGTATTGTATGTTTTTCTTTTTGGTGTTTTCTTGATGTTTCTTTATCTGTGTTTAAAGTTGTCCAAAAAACATATTCCAAAAAGTCATATTCCACGTGTGAAAATATGGTCATAGAGAAACTAAATACAAAAAAATTGCCTTTGATTCAAGTGAGTTAAAACCCTTTCACTGTTTCTCTCAGCATCCCTCCTGAGAAAGCTGAATGCAGGTCTGGTACCAGAAGTTCTGCGGGGGTCTCAGCTCTGATCTCTTCAGGAGTCTCGTTATTCTTCTCAGAGGCTTTGACTAAACACTGCCCTTCTGAGCATTAGGCAGTTTTTATTAGAGCTACAGGCACTTGGGTTTCTGACAAGTCAAATCCTTTTTATATATATTTTATTCTTAATTAATATATACTTAGTAAGTTTTGGAAATAAACTAAACTAAGATTTCGTCCCTTATTATTTTGTCTTTTTCTCAGATGGAAAAAATGGCCATCATATTTCAGGTTCTTTTTTAAATCTTTAACAGCTCTCTTTCAATCAGACCAGACCTTTACAGCACTCACAACATATTTACTGTCTCCACTTTTATTATTTTGTGTACCTTTGATTTTTAATTTTCTTTCTCCTGTCGTCACTAACCTCCACTCTTGTCTGCTGACATCACCCTTGGCTACAACTATAAGTACTAATTTTTTCATATTGCACCCAAATGTTTATGGGAGTTTGAGCAGGAATCACACTGATGTTTTAAATGCTGTGTAGTGTCAGGAATGCTATTAACTTGAATGAAAGAGAAGGTAAACACAACAATAATAATATATAGTAATGATATAGTGTTATCACTGCAGTACAATAGCACAGGAGATATCCTAAGAAGCTATTACATAGAGCTTAATGTTGTTTGTCTGTCAAATTGCATATACAAACATGCACTTTAGCCTGTAATGAAACGAAAGTGAGAATAAATAGAGTAATTTACCAACCCTCTTGAATTTGTATATTATTATTCAGGGATAAATGGATGTCATGACAAAATACCTGCACTCTATAAAAAGAAAGCAAGGAAGAAACTGAACAAATCTATTTATTTAGAAATGCATTCTTTGTATTCATTCTTTGTCAGTATTTCATTTGCAGTCACATAACTGTCCTCCTAATATGATTTTGCCCCAGTAGAAAACAGAATTACATGTTGTTAAGTTCCTTCAGAAAGAGTACTTATTATATTAGGCGCACAAAACCTAATTTTCCCAACTGTAAGTGTCAGCGTGCTCAGACGACCAGTAGAATTGGTCCAAGAAATACTTTCTTTTGAGGGCATTACATGATTCCCTGTAGGCTTATAATCTGTATCATTAGCTATGTTGTTCAAGATTAAATGTGTATACGCTGAAAATCTTCAAATTATGAAGTTATATTTATTATCATGTAATTATCATTTTTTTAACTGAATTGTGGGGACTACTGATTAGCACGACATATGTGTAAGAGACAAGATGACAACATTAGGCAATTATATGTTAAAACAGGGTAGGTCCTGTAGGTGGCAGTATTGCTAAAGAGGAGCCAGAGTAAAACTTTTTTTTCTTTTTCTGTGAAGTTAGTCTGCCCCGGATGTTTGTGTTATTTAAAACAGAAAAATAGTGAAATATAAGATACATAATGTATCTGTCTTGGGAATCAGTATTACATTTAAATATTGGAACAATTTAGCTTTAATGTTACCATGCAGCTTCATGATTCAGTCTTGATATTTGGCTCACAAGTTTTGTGTCTGAGGTTGTCACTGCGGTTCTGGCAGCTCTCATGATTCTACAGAAGGTGGTTTTTGAAAGAGGAACCATACTATGAACTCTCCCCTCCCCCTCCCCCAACCACACACACGCACACTTTCCCAGCAGGAAGGAAATGTCATGCTTGTGGGCACCTTGCATTTTTGTAACCAGGAGAAAGGATTATTCATCCCACCTACTCGATGGCACTCACCGTCTCATGTCATTGTACCTGTGATCAGATCACAGAGCAATATCTCCAAACTAACACCACTGTGGTCAGGCACTGCATCTTTCAGTTTCCGCAGCTTTTAAACTAACATGTTGAAACTGTCGAAACCACATTTCCTGTGCCTTAAGATATTTTTACTGCAGCAGAACTGATGCATTACAGAAGCACAAAGACACAAAACAGATCTAAAGCCAGAGAAACCCTGCTGGCACCTTCTTGTAAAAACACAGCATAGTGGTTTTCCCCTTTGCAGTATCATTTGCAATCTGCAGTTTGCTCATAATGTAACATAAAGTGTTGACACCCTGCTAAAATCCAATCAGCAGAAGTAGACTTTAACTGTAGAATAATTGCAGAGGTGACACATGCCTCAGGCAGGAGCCGACTGAATTCCATCTCCAAGTCTGAAGTTGATTTAAGCAAAGAAGAAATGTTTCAACATGCCTGCAGTCAGAGCAGCAAGGCCTCACAGAGGCAGCAGGCAATCCCTTTCAACAATACTGTAAAGGAGAAGTGACTCATTCTACCAACTTAAACATTATGACAATATTGTACAGTATGCACATCCTCAAACACAACCCTGAACACAGCTTCAATACCCTTTCACATTTTCATTTGAAACTTATCACTTTGTATTTCTCAGATACGCCTTGCACAATTTAGTTTAAAACAAACATTAATAGAAGGTGCAAGATTGGGTTGTAAGCAGTGAAAGATAAGGAAACAAAAGTAAATAAAAGAAAAAAAGAAAACAATACCATAAATCAAACTTATGACTTAGAGGATCATGTTAGGTTTGTTTCAGTTCCTCTTGACACAGAGCGCATCACAGAGCAGCAAAGGGCGAAAGCAAGTAATAGCTGGTCTGGACTCTTCCAACTCTCGCCTAAGGCTGATGAAGCATTCAAATCTCAATGCCTGATCTCAGAGTAACCCTTCAGAATATTTCTGAATTATCTGTGAAACCTCTGGACTATCCAATTTTAAAAAATATCTCTTTCTGAACATCTTCTGGTCTTTGACCATGGGGACATTTTTCCATTCTGCTCAAATGCTGTAACCTTATATATATCTATTTAAATATTTTCAACCCACAGAGATTAGACCTCAGCAGGGGTTTTTGTACCATACTGACTGGGCGTATGGTTTGGTGTCTTTGGGACCCTGATTTCCAGATTTCATGTTGTATTCTGTCTTAAAAACATATTAAATCAGCCATTAGTTTGTTATTCATAATACAAGGTTTTTAATTTAGTTTAGTATGTAATGTATATACAATGTTTTTCAAATTCCAATTCTGGGTTTCTTGTGCGGTATTTTAGACACATATTTCCGAAAGCATCCCTGACATATTTCTTCATTTTGTGAATTTTGGGATCTCCAAAACTAGCCTATCTGAAATTAAGTTCTGTGAGTTTGCTGCACAACAAGGGCAGGTCACGTATTTAAATTATCTATTGATATTAAAAACACCTCCAGAATGAAATACATGTAGGCTTAAATTCACTGGGCTTTAATCCTTGAATACTGTCCTCTAAAGTCTGATCTGCTGCTCTTTCCTGCCTCCCATCAGTCTTTCATGTGAACGGGCTGCTAACTGCTGACTCCATCAGGGAGCCTGCTCTCCTCCCAGGACACTTAGAATTAGCATAATCCTACATAGTACATGCCACTAAGTGGAATGAAATTTGCTCTTGCATGTATGTGATTAGCGAATGTAGCACTCTATCCAGTGATGGTGAACAGACATAGTTCAATTTTTAGCCAGACAATCTTGAGTTTTTTTGATTGAAGTCTGTTTCAGGCTGCACTCAGATATTGGGCTGAGATATTGTCACAAATGCAGCCAGCTGTATTCACACCAAGTCTGGCAATGCATGAAAAACAGCAGTCCTCCCATTAATTTTAATGGTGGCAGTGCATTTACACTGTGGGCATCACATAGGGCTCAGCAAAAAAACACAGTGTCTGTCTGGAGAAGGACCAAACTGCAGGTCTCCCTCCCGAGGCCTTCCAGAGACACTTAAGCAATCCACCAAAATCTGTGTCTGAACAAACCTGATGCAAGAAAAAAGCAACCCAGTCGCTGAATCGTCACTCATATTAGATCTAAGGCCTGATTTAAATGTTTGTTCTGACCTTTGCAAGGCAAGAGCACTGTTGCACTTCCTGGTTGCTACTTATTTCTTGGCCATGCTTCAAGCTTGTGGGGCACACTGAAGTGGATCAGCAAAGCCCCAAACAACTACAACTAATAATTATGTTTTATGGTGTTACAAAGCTGTGATGTTAAAGGTCTGGTTTGAGCACAAAAAACACTTGGTCACAGTTAGGCAAAGATCATGGCTTGGGTTAAAACAATCACTTGAAACATGATTACATGATTACAGTACAATTCTGGCTGTCTTCTGCCATTGTTAGCTGAGATCGTTTTGGTCGACAATGTTGACTGAATCCAACTAGGTCTAATGTGCACATGCTGTTGCTGGGCCAGAACTGATCACATCATCTGATGGTAGACCATGGTCACAGCTGGCAGTGGATAGAGAAGGGGGCAGAAGACAGAGAGCCAGAATATCTGAAGCACCCTGAGTTGAATTTCAAGACTGGAAAGCACTGGGTCAGGTTTGAAGATGTAGTAGGTGTATTGTTGATCGTTGAATTTAGGGTCCAGATTGATCCTTTTGTAGTAGTTGAAAGATGTGGAGTATTCCCCTGGCTGCAACAAGACCTTCCTGTGTTATCTGGTGGACATACAGTAAGGGACACAGCTAATGGGCCTCTGAGTGGTGGATGAACATACCACGCCTCATGCTGAGGAGGCCTTCTTCATACAGTACTTTGGTTTATGACCAACTATCTGCAAAATTAATGACTTTCCCTTTTAGCCTCAGCTGTACTTTGTGTTTAGTCCTAATTAGTAAACGTTAGCACGCTAACAATTAAGATGGTGAACATGGTAAACATTATACCTGCTGCACATCAGCATGTTCGCATTGTCATTATGAGTATGTTAGTGTGGCAGTATTAGATTTGTTCCTAAATGTATATTTTGCATAGTTTAATCTGTCTCTCTCAAAAGCTGAAAAATGATACCAGGACATCTACTATTTATTAGCACTGAAGTGGGATGGGACTTTGCATCTCCATGGCAACAAGGATACCCTTCATGCAGTACATAAGCCAGACCTAGGTCTGCAGCACATTTTCTGTTTGATATCAGTACTGTATGGGCCAGAGCTGGGCCAAATTATTTAATTTATAATGTTATGAACCAGAACTGGACCACAGCCTTTTATTATTGTGTTAAACACACTGGGTCAGATCAGGCCCATTTATGTTTAATTTGATAATTATGTTGTATATGGGCCAGATTCGGGCTGAGGAACTGGCATATACTGGGCCGGAAGAAATGCAAACATGTGGTCCAAGTATGGGCCAAATTAATTTTTCTGTCTGGGGTAATACTCATGGTTGGAAACAAGAAGCGAACAGTGGTGATAATACCTGCATGAGGGTTTTGAGGGGAGAGGTCTGAAGAGTCTGAGGAGATTTAGCTGAAAACGCAACTTGACGTCACGTTGCCGTGGCCAGTCCCATATTGTACATGCAAGCACACAACGTGAATGCTGTATTCAGCTGTTTACCTCATGATCACCATGACCAAAGATAAAACTGTTGGACTGTATGTCTTTGTATCACCGGCACACACACCCACTCTTGTAGTAAATACAAAGTGTGTGTGTGTGGGTGGGTGGGGTGGGGTGGGGGGGTTTGAGCGTAGGAGGCAAATGGCCTCATAGGATTAGCAGCATTGTTCGCCATTGTCAAGGGTAGACCCCAACTCCACTCTCTGTAATCTCTAGACTTGTTCTCAATACACAACCAAAGCTACCAGGAAGGGAACTGTTTGTCTGTTCTTCCATCCCCCCAGACCCTCTTTGAAATTCTGCTTACTATCCTTCACCTTGGACATAGTAACTATTTCAGTCCTGTTTTATAGTGTCTGTCTGCATATAGTTGCAACACTACTGGATTTATCACAATCAGGTCTCACGTATCTGTGTAGACTAATCATACATGATTGTTTTGGTTAATTTATTACTGTTTGGAGTCTGTAAAAGTCTGTTTGGATGTCATTCAAACTAGAGAAATTATGGATGTAAAACTGCGTTCCTATTTAATAGATAAACATCTTGTCTCTAAATACCAAAATGTCCAAGATTAGTAACTTTGCAGTTTTATATGCAGGAAAACAACAACAAAACATTCATCACAGCATACCAGTATTGTGATGGCCCATGTATGAGCAATGAAACAATAAGAAACTAATATCTCCATACAGTCCCATAGTATAGTCCCACTGCATTGAGTTCACAACAAAGGCTTAACACATCAGGTAATGTTCTCACCTGCCCCCTCGGTCTGCTCCAACTACACCCTCTTGGCTGTTAAGACTCCACCCTTTCTGGGATAACCAATCAAGCTCAAGGCTCCGGCCTTTCAAGGGTAGAGATGCCTGATGTATTTGACTTCGGTGTTTGAACATCTCAAAGCAACACAACAAACTTCTGCATCAAGTATCTACTGGTTGCTGCTGGCACTGATGATCAGAGGATACAGAAATATGCAGCACATGTCTGGTAAGTTTTATCTTATGAGCATGCTTGTGCACATGGACTAAGGTTAAAAGAGAAAAACATGCATTTTTATTTATTCCATTGCATGAAAAACTGTGCTATCAAATTGTCGTGTATATTTTACCAATATGAAGAATGAAAACTGAGATCAAAATAAGCATGTGCAATATAATGCCTACCCTTTATCTCTAGAATAAAACATTTAAGTAGAATTAAGACATATATTGTCTCATGTACTGCTGTCTTATTGGAATCACATAGATCTGATTTTTCATGTTTATGTGTGTATTTGTCTTTTTCTCTTCAGACTCCAAATCTAATCTAAGCATGCCCCGGTCCCCCTCAGCAGCTGACTCATACCAGCAGGGCTGCATCAGGATGACACTGGAGAACTCTGATCTCTGGAAGTCTTTTCACAGTATCGGAACAGAGATGATCATAACAAAGCATGGAAGGTAACAGCGCTGGTGCAGTTTAGTTGGCTTCTGATTTAAGATTTAATCCAGTTACCAATGTATTTCCCTGCTTTCTGAAAATATCAGCAGTAATTTGTATCATTTATCAACAAAAAAGTACAAGAAATTGCCAATATGCTAAGTTTACCACACATATAGCATAGTCGTTTTTCAAAGATAACAGGGTTTGATTTTGCAAAAATGTGTAAAAAAATCCATAACTAATTAGTTTTGTGTGCCTGTTTCAGGAGAATGTTTCCACACTGCAGTGTGAGTCTATCTGGGCTCCAGCCTTTTGCCAATTATGTCATCATGATGGACATGTGTCCCGCAGAGCACTCCAAATATAAGGTATGGTCATATGCAGCATAGATGTCTTTGGAGTTGTGATTTTGACAGTGGTCCACATTTTGTTTTGTTTACTGACAAAGAAAATTGAATTAAAACCAACAGACTGCAGTATGTAAAATGCAGACAGTCTGCAGCCAGACATTGGCCTTCCTACTCTGGGCCGTTCACCGCTGCATATCAAAGCCTTTCAAAGCTTCCTGTTTGTGTACACTCGGCTGGAGGCCCAATCAATTAGCATCCCATTCACTAGTGAATGAGGAGCAGTGAGTCATTCATACATTCAGCAGCTCTTACATCAACTGCTCTGGCCCATTTGTTCACAGATATTGCTTTTAGCACACACTTGAAAACAAAATGAAAGGAGAGCACTTTGTAAGACTGATTTGTTTTGGTGGTCAGTTTGTTGAAATCTTGAAATCCTACCAACAAACTTTCATTTTATCAGTCATTATAAAAAACAGCATTTCAATAATTCATGAAGAGTTCTGATTAATTAGACATGTCCTGAAGTCTCACACTTAGCAACCCCCTGCTTTTTTTCCCCTCTGTAGTGGAAAAAGGAGCAGTGGGAGGTCGCAACAAAGGCAGAGCCCATGCCCCCACGTCGGACATACATGCACCCGGATTCCCCTGCCACAGGAAGTCACTGGATGAAGCAGTCATTGTCTTTTCTCAAGGTGAAGCTCACCAACAACACCTTGGACCAGCATGGTCATGTAAGACACTAGCCTATTTTCTTACAGAGATTATAACACACTATTTTACCCTTTACCTTACTGGACAATGCATTTTGCTTATTGTGTTCTTTTCATTCATCAGATCATCCTGCACTCCATGCATCGCTACTACCCCAGATTTCAAGTCATCCAGGCAGACAGTCCTTACACTGTCCGCTGGGGCCCCTTTGAGACTTTCTCCTTCCCAGAGACAACCTTCACTGCGGTGACTGCTTACCAAAACCCAAAGGTACAAACAGATAAATAATAATCAAAAGTAAAAGATAACATTAGTATGATAACACATGCATACCCAAACTAGGTATAACAGATGTTGAATGATTAAATCTATAACTCTCTTAACAACTAACCTTTCTTTATCTTTTTTCTTTTTAGATCACCAAATTGAAGATTGACCACAACCCCTTCGCTAAAGGATTCAGGGAGGGTGGCACCCATTCCCACAGTAAAAGGTACGTTTTTATTAAGGAAGGTTTGTTGCTGGGAGGTTCTGAGCTCCTTGTAAGCACATATGTAGCTAAAGCATAAAATGTTATGCTTTATGCTGTTTTCTATTTTTCTTCGATAGGTGTCGTTCAAGTAGAAGTCCCCCTGCAAAGAAAGCCACACTGGACAAAATAGCTCTTTGCAAGAGTCCTTCAGGCAAGTTTCGGTAATTGTTGATTGTTGATTAATGTCAGTGTCTGCATGTTAAACTAATTTAATCACAAACATGTTTCATTCCCATATTGAAGCATCATTTTCTTTTAAAGACAGCACTTGATAATGTGAATATGTATTCCCTTAGATCAGTGTCCTCACACTGCATCCTCTTAAACACTGTATTTCCCTTTTAGGCCTGCAGAGGATGCCCTCCACCACCCAGTCAGCGGACGCAGGGAAGAATCAGGCCTCCACAGAGCAGTCACTGAAGGGGGGTCATCTATCAGCCTGGGCTCTTGAGCAGGACCCATCTGAGAGTCTGCATGCTGAGCCCTTGGAGCTGCAAGAGTATGACTACAGCTGTGAAGAACAGATGGTGCCTGCATCCGTGGCATACCAGCCCTACAGGTCTGATTTAAGATATTCAGCATGACATATACAAACCAGTGGGCTTTAGTAAAGGAAAATAAAATATATAAACAGTGATATCACATATAAATTAAATAAATTAATCTGAATGTAGTGATTGAAGCAGGAATGAGACCCCTTCACTGGTTTAAGATACATGGACAATAAGCATAATGATACATGAAAATTAACTGCAACATTATTTTCTTTTCTCCAGATCTGTGGATTACACCAGATTTCCATTCCCCTCCAGTGACATTGATGCAGCGCACACCCATCTCCACCCTGTCCCTCACCCACTTGCCACAGCTGAACACAGCGCCCAACAACACGGTTACCAGCACCAACACCACCACCACAGCAACACAGCAGATTGGAGCCAGTACCCGCTTTTCTCATACTCCTGTTGGTGAACTTTGACCCTTTGCAATGATTGGAGGACGTTAAAACCACTAAGACCTTGAAGGAATGCTGTTATTATGAGTGGACAAGCAACTGACTGGCATTTTCAGCAGTCTGTGTTAAAAGTGTATAAATGTGTATAAAGTTTCATGTATTTCCAGGAGCATGTTATGTTTGTGGGGCGTATCTTGGACAAAAATCCTATTCATCTAAAGTGGAGATCCATGTTTTCCTGACTTTTTATATTCCCAATCACACAAGTTCAGCCTGTGCTTGTGCTAAAATAGGTACAGTATGTGTTTTGAGACATTATGTGCACAGTATATTGCCCTGTTTCAGGTCAGCTGGGAAATAAATTGGAAATTGAATCTGCAGATATGATGAAAAAATACCCATTTGTATTATAACAGACCTTTAATAAGATGTATCATATTGAGGTATGAAAGGTATTTTGAAAAGCTTCAAAAGGTTCTCCTCTTATAATAATTTACTGCTCATCTTACACTATAGTGTAAAAATGACATGCCTTACAAAATGTACTTTGAACAACAAACTGTAAAGAATATGTAGTTTCGGTGTCATATCCAAAAAGTCATATTAAGTCTGAATAAATACAGAATGGTGTTAAGATGCAGCGGAAATAAATATCACAATAAAACACAGATAAACAAACTGCTTTAAGTATTTTGATTGGAATTAAGACTATATGGACATCTAATTCATTATGGGATGATAGGTTCACCATCTAAGTTTAGTGTGTTAGCATGCTAACAAATGCTAATTAGCACTAAACAAAGTACAGAGCAAAGTACTGAAAAAACAGCACTAGAGGGGTCACAGGACCAGTCATCCTGAGTGAATGTATCAACCAAATTTAATGTCAAACCATCTGATAGTTTTTGGCATATTACATAAAAAAACAAAAAGCTAAACCTCATGGTGGCGTTATGGTCAGGTGATTACCAAAGTCATTAGAGTTTTATCCGAGGATCATGAAACAGGATTAAGAATTGTGTAGATGTTGAGGTATTTCACTGGATATTTCCAAGTTTTAACCCACTGGTACTAGATGAAAAGTGTCTTCAAAGTTTAATGTCAATCCCTCCAATACTTGTTAAAAAAAAAACCCAAAAAACTGTGAGATCATGACCCTGCTGCTCTGGTAATATGTTGCTTTACAACAGCTAACGGAGAGTTCGGCTGTTAAATGTAACAGGAACACCAAGTATGTCGGCATCAACTGTATCTGAATCATTTGAGCACAAATATTACACAACAGTGAACTTCGGGGCGAGAACGATGGAGTGGTGACAGACTGTCCTAGAGCGGGGAGTCTGACCTGATAAAGCCATGACAGACAGCTAGTGTGGAATTACCATCATAGTCTGGCATAGTTTCCCCAGCAGAAGGCAGGAACGTCTGTGCTGTAAATGTTTTACGAGAGAGAGCGAGGAAAGCCATATCTGGGACATGTATAAAGCTTCAGGGAGCAGACACGGCAAAGGAATTTTCTGAAGCACATCAAGTGACATATTTTGAGTAACAGTTTTAAAATTGCGGTAAAAAATGTATTAGATGTGTTCCTTTTACAAGAGAGAAGTTATGTATCGTACCATACCAGGAGTAGGCATGGTATGGTATGGTTCTAAAGCACGCTTCATTAATGTCAGATATGTTCGGTGTGAAGGAATTTGAAACTGTGACATTCTGATTAACATGATGGCCGCTTGAGCCTCCAGCTCTTTCTGAGGTACCCTGGGTCATCTGGGTTACCCACATAGCTCATCCTGGATTCTTCTAACCTCGCTATAAAATGAATTATAGAAAACAGATGGGGTCAATTAGTGTGCTTGATTTTATAATTCAAGGTATTTAGTGTAGGCATTTACCATAGTCAACCTATCATTGTAAGATGCGTTTTATACAAGATGAAAAATGAAAAAAATAGAATATGCAAAAGATCTCAGTGAGCAACTTGATAAAATGTTGTGTGTGTGTGTGTTCATTTAATTAAAAAATATATATATTACTGCTTGTTTGGGGTATTTGGAACATTTAGTCCTATCATCTGCTGTAGGAAGTGAATATCTAAAGGCTCAAAAAGGCTTATTTAAACAGACAGACTGAGATAACCCGGCAGTTCCTGGAGTAAAGTATGACGGTGACATACAAGCCTGACTGTGCCAGTTGCAGTGCTGATTAATATATGAGCTTACATCTTTTTCATCATGTTCGATTACTTACAACTGCATGATAAGACACTGAGGTCTCTGGAACACATTCACACTAAATTGACGTAAACTTAAAATGCAGACTGACAAAGAGTGAAAATGTTAATTATTTTTGATGAACATTATGACTTGTTATCAACCTGAACTCCGGTTCACTCTGCTGTTCTAAAATCACTGATAGGTAGCTCTGCAGGTTCAGAAGCAGGCTTAAACAGAGAGATTTTGTGTTAAAATTCTGCCTGTCTTGTACAAAGAGACATTTTCCTGCACTGAAGTTCAACTGAATAAGATATTACCAGCACACATACTCCATGCTGCTCCATTGGACAGTGTTTTAAGTGCTACATTATGGTGAGCACATCTATATTATATTAATAATTTAATGACTCAGTTACATTCATTATTTCATCAGTGACAAAATTATTTGATTTACCTTAAGATATAAATTATGAACCTTCCATCTCATTTTTCTTCATCTTTTTAAACAGCAAATATACACTGTGCATTCACCTCTGTGGGCCAAAGCCTGTACAGTATGGCAGCTGCCATCACAGCTAGCTTGAGGGCGGTGGTGGTAATGGACTGTAGGAAGGTCTGCATCGACCGGACCACACATCCATTTACCCACACACAAACATACACACGTACACACACACACACACACACAGTGCCTCGAGGAGAGGTCAGATTCAGCTAAGTTTGATTTATTATGGTCATTCTCGCTGCAGCCACCGTCTATCGCATTCCAGAGGAGTACATCGACTGCTTTTAATGGCAATTTAACCAGGCACATACACAGCCAGCAAAGGGCATCCAGTGATAAAGGCAGAGCCAGAACTACATACACAGTTCTCTCAAAGGTGGGATAGATGTGAGGATCATAATTTCAAAACCTTATGCTCCAATTAAGGAACATAAAACATATCACAATTGACACACCAGTCAAAAAACGTATTACCTGAAAGGTTTCATTTAGTTTTAACCTTTAGTGAGGGAGATGCTGGATGTTATACTTGGCAACAGGTAGACTAAATTGTACAAACCTCTTCCTCTTCACAACCAGAGGAGGATTAAGGAAGTCACAGAAAAACCAAACTGCTGTTATTACTGAGGTTACTATAGATACAGTATGAGTAGATCATTTACTTGACATTTTATGAAATAATACCTTGCATAGGATCTCATCAGGTGATGTTTAGTTGTGATTTAAACTTAAGTTTGTGCCTGTCACACACAGACAAAATCACTAACTATTTTTGTGGGTTATGATAATATGATGCAGCAATTATTTCTAGGCTCCTGTATAATCAGTATGTTAGCACTACACACATATATGCTTTATGGCATGAAGACGCGAGCTGTGTTGAACAGTGGCATTCCATAGTCACAGTACATGTACTATAGAAGTATGTACTATATGCCCAAGGGTATAACAAATGGGAACAGTTGCATAATCCAGCATATTCATATCTGCTTTCATAAAATTCTACTGAAGAGTCCCTGAATTAGCTAAACGAACATTCTCCATACACATCTAACTCGTCATAAATGTCGCCTGTCAATCACCAGAAGCATTTGGGGCCCATAATATATACAATGAACAGACACTGAATGTGCCCATCTGAAACATTGCCCTTGAAAAGTTTTTCCAGTCCCCATCTCTAGGTCAGCTTTTATTAGCACTTCATTAAAATTCATTAATTGCTTCCTTTCTCTTGGGCACAGCCAGAATCTAAACTGGAACTGTCAAAAATTAGAGCGAGAGCAACTATCTTGTGCTCTAGATACACAACCTGTGATGCCTGGCTGCTGCAAAAGCAGCCATACGCCAGCGTTAAAAAAAAGACGACATGAGGATAAAAATACCAGACGGAGCAGCTTAAAGAAGTAGACGTAAATTTTATTTACTTGTTCTGTACATAAAGGGTCAATACCAGCACAGGTGTAAATGGTTTAAGAAAATAAAAGGCACAATTTTCAATTATTAAGTAAAAGACAGGCTTTCCTAGAGTATGAGAAGAGAGCACAGTAATACTGTTAATGCCATTAACAAAAACTCAGAAGCATGAGAAAAGCAAGTTCACCTCTAGAAAGAAAAGAATCAGGGCGTATTGCTTAATTAGTAGAAGTCATTAAGTCTGATGAGAAAAAATCCACACTGGTTTGAATTCAGACCAGCCGGCATTTAAAACAAGAAACTTTTCTTTAATAAGGAAATAAACGACATTAAGCAGCATTTGGCCAAGTTGAACCATCTCCTTGGCCAAGAGGTCATGCACAGAGGCAACCAGCAGGCTTTTTTTCCCTTTTGTAAATGTCCACCTTAGGTACTTTTTGTTTAATAACATTACTCATTTGACTCAAAAAATGCTTGATTTAACAGCTGACTACAAATTCAGAGACAGAGAAAAAAATTGCGATACAACGAAAGCTGCGCAATATTACTCCGGCTGAGCCATGATTTGACGAAAAGCACTAAGAGGAGAAAGAAGGGGGGGGAGAGAGAGTTCATTTTTACAGCAGAAATCTAGGGGTCAGCACTGTTTGCTCATCTGTTTCATCCACGGCTCCTATTGATCAAATAGAATTGGTTGCAGCACACAGATGCACAGATGCTTTCCGCTACTCTTGATAAGAGTCTGCTTGCATAAAAAGGGATCAAAAATTGTGCACAGACCAAATATTTAAGGAATAAAGCTAGTAGAAAAATCCTAAATGAGAGGAATAACAGCACATTAAAAACATAAGGTTAGAGAGGGGACTGAATGCGCTAAAATATGCATTTATCTTGCTCTCTGAAAAAGGCATTTAATGGGATCTCATTGGCTTGCTGCGACATTTCTTCCTTCTCCGATCTATGCCACCAAAAAAAAGAGGGAATTCTCACCTCAATGGAGGGCCTTCTGTCCTCGTGCCCACACCGTGACAATGTGATTTTAGCAAGCTTTGTAGTCGGATGCTTAAGTGCTGTCCAGGGCTACTGCTGTTGTTGCCATTTGACCTGTTCAAAACTTGGCACTCCTATGCAAAAATGTTGAAATGTATTTTCTAGTGCTTGGTGCACTGAAAAAAGGAAAAGAAAAAACCTGCTAATCTCTAAGCAATGTCCTTTTAGTTGAAAATAATGTAAAGGACAGTAGAGAGAGGTCACCCAGAGGACATGCAAAGTCACCCCTCTAAACATACAACTTGTCCATGTCACAAACAAAATTTTAAAAAACAAAAAAACAAACACTATGGTTGATCATGTGGCACAAATATTAGGTAAAAAGATGATAAATCACATATGGCAGAGTCATGACTTGTTAACATAAGATAAATAGCCCAGTCAGTCAGACTTGTGCCAGGATCCTCCGCAAACCCATCATTTCTGCTTCCACCACCTGACAAAAATCACACACATACACATCAAAAACCTGTTAACCTGAACAACTCGTGGCCAATAAGTGTGTGTGTATTCACATGTGTGTGCTTGTATAATGGTTAAGGTACAACAGTGACTTGATTGTTTGGAGAAATAACGTTTGACTGGCTGGTTATCCTTGTTGCCTCAGTGCTCTCCCGAGTCCATAGGGGTATTGCTCCACCCTACTTCGTACAAATGTCTGCACATCAACAAAACATACACACCAACACTTTCTAAAGTCCCAAAGACTTCAAACATAACAAATATTCGGAGAAATCTTTTAAAAAAAGGACATGATGTGGTAAATATCCATCCATGGTGAACACACACATGCACTTGTACATACATACATACATACACACACACACACACACACATACACTCTCACACTGATGCCCAGTGATCTGGAAAGGAAACTAATGCAAAAAAAAAAACAACAACAAAAAAAAAACAAAAACAAACACTGCCCAGCCTAGAACAGAGACATGAGAAAGGGAACCGTGGAAGAAAAGGGGTGGGGTCAGGTTTTTTTTAAAGTTTGGATCCAACGTCCAAAGCTGTAAACAGTCCGAAAGCCTTGCAACGGTTGGCAACAACAGAGGGGTCGCTATCATGGTACAGCCCCAAGCAGGCAAGCACGTAACCGTGGTGACACTGGCGGGAAAGGTGGAGACAGCCAGCGGATTCGACAGCGGGGTCGACACTGGCAAGAGGGCCCAGTCAAACGCTTAGGTCAGTCACTCTCGTCTGGATTCTGGGGGTCTAGGATTTTGACGTGGGTGAATGGGAAGAGACCCCGCCGTCCGTTCACCTCTCCCTCCCACTGACCGCTGATGTTCATCCGTGTAACCTTGACGATGTCACCGACCTGAGGAAAGAATGACATAAGGCTGAGTTACAGGAGGGGCAGGACTTCTGAATATATTATATGACATACAAGGTTTCAGTACGGGTAGACAATATCACATCAAAGACTATTTGATGAAAATATGAACACAATGTTGTAAATACTACACAGTCTTACATTGTTGTATGCATGTTACACACATACAAATAAAATAACCCCAACTATAACCATATTTTCAACTTCAGTCATGGTGTCTCAACATACTCTACTGGATGACAACATTAAAAAATTCAGTCTTTAATTTCTGGAAGAAAAATGTTTGAGTTTATTTAATCACACGACAATGGGACTGCAACATTTAGTGGCAACATTTATCTTAAGTGCGAAATACACTTTGTTGATGTGGTCACGATGTGACTAACCCCAGCCCACTTCACAGCTTATCTGCAACATGACAACTCCCTAAAAACATCCTGACGCCTAAACACATACCGTAGAGAAACAATTTAATAAGTCAATTTACAGTTCAAATGTAGTGCAATTTTTTCCTGAAAACTTTTGGAAAATCAGCTAAAAATAATGGAAATTAGTGTGCGTTTCCATCTGCTGTTGTGTGTTTTATAAATGCTTGGTGGCACTCATTGTCCAGTTGGATGATGTTAAATGAAAGCAGAAAGCAAAACACAAAAACAGCAAGATTCAAGATTTCAAGGTTTTATCATCATTCAAACACACTGTACACATAACTCAGTACCCAGTGCAGCTGCATGTAAAAACAAACACAATCTAATTAAAAAATCATGTTTAAGTGCCAGTCAAAACTCAGTGGATGGAAAACCAATTGGAGAACAAGACGGAAATATAAAATGTATGTATCAAGTTGAGGAACATGTCTCCTCATCGCTCCATATAGATCTGATACGAGATGCCATTTTTCATCTTTTCAATGGAGCTGAAGCTGGACTGACATTTATGTCACATGCTTCATGTCCATCATCATTTATAGGGAAGTCTGTTTCCATTGCACTGTGTCACATTTTGTCATACCAACCTTTCCACCTCAGCCGAGCGTGAAAATGTGTATGCTATGCTATATTTAGACTTTTTTTTTCTTCACTTTTCTGACATTTCCTCTTGGGGTTTTATATGAGCCAAATTGAAAGTGGGCACATAGACATGTGAATGAAAATACACTTAAGAGTATTTTTCACACAATGTACTGCTGATTAAATGCCAATTTAAATTATTTACAAAAAAGAAAAAAACTCAACATTTTTCATAGCCCAAGGTAAAAACAAAATGTGTTTTGTCAAATGGCCAGTGTTTATTTTAAAACCTTCTCCAAACCATATCAGCACAACTGATTTGTCAACGTTTTAGAAAAAAACCTGTCTGTCAGATCTCCTCATGGTACACTGTGGTTTAAACCGATGACAGTCGCTCAGATGGGTCTGTGACATTGAATGTGACCCCAATCTGTTTAAGCCATATGTTCTTCATCAGGATTAGAAGGGAAAAATCTCCATCATGAAAACCATGATTGAAACGAGAATGTAAGGGGACACTATTTGTAGCTTTATCTTCAGAATGAGACTTCAAGGACATCTCATCCTAAGCATTATCTGTAACAATAATCCTTAACGCTGCACTGGAATGACAAGAACGCTACTTAGTCATAAAAAGTTTCCATGGTAATATAAAAAATTTAAAAAAAACTCCCACTGAATTATCCTGTAACAATGCACTTGAATTAGATCACTATCACTTACGTTCAAAGAAAGACTTTTAAAAAAGGTGGAAAAATAGCCGCCTCTTAGACATTTTCACTTCTTAATTTCCACATAATTTAAATTTTTAAGTGTTGAAATGCATCTCATTACACTTAAAAGGGTAAATAAGCATAAAACTTCATTCTAAGATTTGTTGAAAAGTAGTCATAAAAAAGTTGAATAATAATAATAATAATAATAATATGCTATCAAAATAAACCAAGTAGCCTAAATGTCAAACCCTAAAACATTGAGGAACATAACCTGATTTCAGTTGTTGGGGACTGCCTGTCTCTGAAGTGAATAAATAATGACTCATAGCTTCTGCCGCTTGAACCCCCAAGGCTCCAAAATAGCCACAGTACATAACAGAAAGCTTTTTTGCTGTAAGCCATGACTTATTCTGAGAAAGACACAGACACAGACACAGACACAGATAGAGTAGAGGAGACAGATACGGTACGAGTTTTTAGAGCAGTCAGTCAGATGTACCACGGCGGCTTCCTTCTCTCATTTTAAATAATTATGATCGTGAACCATGATTACTTGGTATTGCTTAATTGTAGTCACTGAAAAAATGTCAACCTTATGCCTAGTATCAAAACAATCTACTTAGGCCTCATGTATTAAAAAGTATGGTTTCTAGTTCGTTAACAAAACTAATAGAGAATTTTATTAAACAATATTAAAAGTGCAATGGTAGTACAAGATCAATGAAAATATTGAGAAATATTAGTGCATAAAAATGTAGAATTTATTGCTGAAAGGCAATGGATTTATAGTAATCCAAAGCAATAGTTCAATGAATATGCGCCTGTTAAGGGTTTTCCCAAATACTCCTGTTTTAGGCCAGAAAAGCAGCACTTGTACCTTCACTGTACTTCAGTACAACTGCATTCAGAAACCCTACAGATGTCTTCATTAACTATTTACTAATGCTCAGGAGACCACAAACAAACATCACTTTCCATGACAAGAGTATCCTCATATGCCTCCATCAACAAGTCGAGTTGCAACTTACACCCACGTCTGTCTAGACTCAAATAATATTTGTAGTGAAGACTTTGAGGGAATGTAATAAAAAGGTATTAAGTGTGTTTTCCTTGTGTGTGTTCACATGTTTGGCCAATAAAGCTGATTCTGATAAAACACAAAGTTGTAGCTGTGACCGTAGACGATACTGCAGATATGCATGTTGCTGCAAAGAAGCTAACATGGATGCGTCACACACGTCATTAACCTGGCACCACAGAAGATCTGTACAACCACCACAGTTTCAAGATTAGTGTCACCAAGCTAGCATCCGACCAAATGTGAAATATGTTCACGATCTGTCCTTCCAGTTCCTGAGCTATGGTGTTGAAGAATGGCCAGAAAAGTGTTTTTGCAGAAAATTGTGATGTCATAGTGAAGTTGACCTTTGACCTTTTGGATATAAAAAGTCATCACTTCATCATTTTATCTTATTAGACATCTGTGTGAAACTTGGTCATTATTAGCATGTGAATTCTTGAGTTATGACCAAAAACATGTTTTGTGAGGTAACACTGACCTACACCTTTAACCACCAAATTCTTATCGGATGGTGAACCTGAAAACATGCCTCCAGTCATAGCATCAGATGCTGTTCTCAAGCAATAAGTTTCATTTATTTAAATGAAGCTTCCGCAGCATCAACTCCTCTCTGTAGGAGTTGTGCTCATCTTTGAGCTGTACAGTAGATAGAAGAAAGAAGGTTCAAGAACATACACACAACTCCTGTACCCTTTCTAGGAAAGAAAGCCCAAAAAATATCTACTTGGATGACTGAATGACTTGTGCCCATTCAAAACTTGACACTAGCACTGAGCCACAATTTCCGGTAATTTCCAAAATCCATTTGATAATGTTGGCATCAAGAAACCTAACAAAGATTAAGACACATCCGGTGGACGATCTTACTCAGACCTACAGTATGTTCACACTAAACTTGTACATGTAGCCTATTACTGACACATGAATGATTTTATTATCATGTTTAACATACTTTTAATATACCTATTCCACTTTTCTACTTTACATTATGCATTATGTCTAAAACATTCTTTAGTTCAACTCAAGATTAAAATTGGACTACAATTAAAAATGAATCCATCTATGCTTTAAAGTGCAAGGAAGCACTATGAAGTCTGCATCAACGTTTTCCTTCACTTTGTCGGTTATTGTCTTTCCTGTTGTGCTTGTGGATGGAACAGTATAAGTGAGAAAAGGATGCACTGGCACAGATTTGAACAGGCTCTCTTTGTCATCAGGAATAACACATAATGGAAGTTTAGATAGTTTTCACAATGGTAGCACATTCAAGGTGTGGTAATATATGCCTGCAAAATGTTGCTGCAGAGGCAACATGACTGACTGACTTAATCCCATAGCAGCTCTGGTCACTAATGCACACTATCAGAGTGAACACATGAATTGACACTTTGCATTTTGCTCATATGTTAAAAACAGTTTCTAGTTTTTTGAAAAGAGATCAGTGGACATTTTTTGGCAGCCATGTTGGCCAGCGTGTAATGGCAACAATACAGATAGATTTGGAATTAAATGGGCTTAATATGGGTAATAATTGTTCATGTAAAATAGCTCAAATACAGACCTTTTAGACCATCTATCGTTAACTTTTATGAAGCACAGCTAATAACTTAGGGAAACACTAGAATAACTATCATGATGAGTACTTGCTGTTACAATAATACATTCATTCATTATTTTGCAATTTTCAGTTGTAATCTATTCCATTAATAATTGTGAAACTGAATTGAATTCAAGTTGCATTGGAAAAAGAGAATGCTTGTCAACATGCTTACACCATTTTTTTAACAGAGTGAAACAAGCCTGACATGTAACATACTTAACACATATTCAAAGTATGTTTGACCTATTTATACAGCATGGGACTGCAGTTACAGGTTCATCTCTCGTTACTCCTTCAGAGACAAGAAAATGATGATTTTATAGAATTGCATAACATTGACACTGAAGCAAAGTTTAGTTTCACTTCTCCAATACTTCCTGTGCTTGCCTAGTCATGCACGCTCCACATTCTTGACCGCCCTCTCTATCTCTCTTTCTTTGCAGTGTGAGTTAAACAAACACTTAATTATCATAATTATTGAATGAAAGTCTCCATCTCTGCTCCATACAGCTGTTGACAACAGATAGGCAGTGACAGGCAGCAGAGGGTGCAGACCCTGGCTGATGTGTCATGTTGACCTATGCAACTCACGTCACAGTGTTAGCCTGAATAAGGTGTTAGGCATTTCCTGAGGTGATGTTGATATTTAAAAACAGGACAGAGGAGGGGAGAGCAGAGGAGACAGGACCAAAGCTGTAACAGGGAGCTGTGTAACCTTTAGCGTGAAAACCATTCACCAGGATTGTTCATTGTCTAATTTTCCCCCTTATTTCCATGCAAGAGTCATAGGGACTGCCTAGTTTACTTCCGACACACACTGATGTCGGTAAATGGCAGCCGAGATGGGCTGAGATACCTTTCATTTTTATCCCTCCCCTGGGGGCCTCACTGCTCAGTATGCTATCAGAGCGCAGCTTTCTGGAGCCCCAGCGAATGTGTGAAGTGCACATTAAGCATTACATCACATGCTTCAACATGTTGCCACAGTCAGAGCAGATCTGTATTAGCCAGAGTGCACTGTTGAGAAATGAAACAGAGCTGTGAAGTGCAACAGAGCCGCTGCCCGTTTGGAGGCTTTCTGGAAGATGAGCCACTGGGAGGCAGAGACAACTGATTTTGGGCTCCAATGCTCATTACTGGACTCTGAACCACAAAACTGTGGTCAGTCTCTTTATAGAGTCCTCATCCACTCCCCAGGAAAAAAAAAAAGAAAAAAAAAAACACTGTCCAAAATACATCCATTCATTTCAATTAATGCTGGCCAATTCCTTTTCATGAATGAATGAAAGCATCAACACACTGTATGATACCAGTGTCCAGAGCAGCATGTTGTTAATGGAAATATTATATGAATGACCTGCAGATAGGCAATTTTCTCCTCATCTAAAAATCTCCTAATGCATTTAAAACCACAGAAGAATTAACACTAATAATATGTTAAATCACTAGGTACAGGCAAACTTTACCTCAAAAATTGCTTCACACCACATCCCTGGCAACAAGTAGTGCTAGTAGGCAGCAAGCAAACAGAGTAGCTGCTGTTTGGTTGTCAATCTTTTGATGTGACCATACAACAAGAACATAGTTTGATACATCAGAGAATTTGAGAAGAGCCGAAAACCATCTCAAGACACTTTCACACATCTCGTGCAAGATTGCTGAAGTAACTCTGCAGGCAGCACTGGTGTTTTCCCCTTTTCTCATTGGTAGCATAACACTGCTGCAATTTTACAGCCAAGTGCTGTTTAACTTTACAGGAAACACTACAGTGCTAGAAGGATGTTGCTCAAGGTGTGAAATGTATTTATATCCTGTAATTATTTAACTTATACTGAACTTTTAATGTGTCCAAATTTGAAAAATATATATACACAGTACCAGTCAAAAGTTTGGACACACTTTCTCATTGATGTGAATGGGAAAGTGTGTCCAAACCCTTGACTGGTACTGTATGTATGTTGAAAAACTCCATTATCTGCTGTGACTGGTGAGTTTGGTGCAAGCAAATGCATACTGCTGAGGACCATCAACATTGCTCACAGCAGTGTTTCCCCTATATTCATTTAGCATAGTAAGCGCCAATGCTAGAACTTCCCACTATCATTAATATCAATGGGCTACTCATGATTTTCACTCGTACACTGTGTGAGCACAATAACACTGATGTTATTGTGGAATTGTTTTGAGCCATTGACTAGTGCTGAGTTCACTAATAGGCAGACAGTGGTCAGGGTTCGGACCCAGACGAAATCCTATCCGGACCCAGACCTATTAACCGATAAATGATTGAGGATTTTTACATTTTGACAGAGTGTTTCTATTTTAAGTGGCGCAGCTTTTCTAGCCTTTACAGCACTGGCTTAGCAGCCCAGGAAGTTCACAGACCAATTACACGCATTGTAAACCATCTCATGTGCTACTACTCTGCCAATCAAATCTGTAAATTCTGATAAGCGCTGTTACTCTATTCAGTGACTGAGATATACACACACACACACACAGGGGAGAGACAATAGTTGGAGACGATAACATGTCAACTACATTCGTTGGTTTAGCACCATCACCGCCACTGCCATCACCCGCCCCAAAACTTGTCCCTGACAAGTTGTGATGATGTGAGGAGAAAACCCTTAAATCTTCTATCAGCCTCTGAAATACTGTCATCTGCAGCAGATGTTCTCACTAAAATTAAATAATTAAATCCTGCAAAACTCCACAATATCTTCACAAAACTGAAAACTGGGGCATTGACACATATATAATTAATTGTGTAGGCAAGGCTTAGCTGGATCCAAATGTCTTAGGTTAAACAATGCAGCTCATCCCAAACAAAAGCAGCAATCCATTACAGCATAATTTTAAACAGCAAGTGACGTCAATGTGATCCCTAGAAAGGCAGGGCAGGGGAAAAGAGACTGCAGAGAAAGAGACAGGACAACAAACAGTCTTTTACAATACCTCCAGAGAAAGAGCTGTTTTGTCATAGGCGCACGGCACTCGCTTCTGGATGGCCTTTGCCATGACAGGGCCATTCTGCATGGACGGTAGAGGGGTGATAACTGCCCCAGGCGTGCCAGGGGGCAGTGGCGTAGGTGTTTGTGGCTGGGCGTAGGCATGGACGAGGGCATGGGAGGGCTCTGGGATGCCGTAGCTGTTGGAGTTGCGAGATCCGTGGGTAGACTGGCCAGGGTGGGGTGAGGGTCGTACCAATTTCTCCACATAGGGCACAGGGATCATCCCAATACGTCCCTCTTTACTCTTGGCGCTCCACCACTGCTCCTCCGGTTTTTCCAAGATGATGAGGATCTCCCCCTTCTTGAAAGGAAGGTCCTCTGCATCGTTGCCTGGGAAGTCATATAGAGTCCGCACATACTCCAGGTTCTCGTCTAAACCACCCATGGGCTGGATGGGACCTGTCACTGTGCTTGGGTACCTTGGGAGATCATAATAATGAGGTAAAAGGAAGAAGACATAATGTGGTTACCATAAAAAGAAGGTTACTGTCAAGTGGAGAATATGAAAACTCAGAAATGGTGGGACTAATGATATCAGGGACAGATTTCCCTCAAGCATCAGATATTTTTGTTGAATAGGTTAAAGGGCCCATCTTACATTAGTGTGTATTAAAAGGAACACATGCATGTGAATGTTTACTAATATAGTGTATACAAATTGTTTACAAAATGGTTTGATTCATTTCTTAAATCTTAACACTCATCTTCAGCAGTCAACTGCTTTGGTGCAAAATACTAAAAATTCAGCATAAAGAAACACTGCAAGGAACAATTAGTGCTGCAGTAGCAAAATGTAATGTGTAGTTAAGAGTTGTGGCTCTATGTAAGCAAACATTGCTAACAGAAAACAAACTTACAAGCCACAGACTTTACCAGCATCTTAGCTGTTGAATATTTATTTTTACAACCTGGGGTCTTAGGACACCACAGGGCCTTACTAAAAAGAGACATGGATGTGTGCTGATGGTACTGGTGTGTCCAACAGTTTCAAATTTGGGGGAAAAAACGGACGCTGCGTGGCATAACCGCAGGATACTGCAGTCTGAGTCAAAGTAGGTTACTTCTGATAAAAATAGCCAATCCGGATCACTAAATAATTTTATAGTACAACACCTCTGTGAGGCCCAGATGTTTACATATAGCATCATGCTTACAGCTATGGTAGCTAGTGGAGGGGTACTGAGTGACTTTCCTACCTGGGGGCTGGCTCTATCAGCGTGGTCGTATCCAGGTAGTGGATTTTGTAGAACTCCAAGAGGGCAGGGAGGTGGTCAAATTCTTGGTCGCCTATCTTAAACCTCTTACTGGGCAAAGAGTTGATGATATAGTGAGACACTTTGGAGTTTTCAGATACTGACAACACGTAGTCGCCCGGGCAGGTCGACGAGTCTCGAACAAGAAACATGCCATGTCTCTGTCCTTGTAACCTATTCTGTGCCTCCTGTCGCGACACGGGTCCAAAATACCAGGCGGACCGATCGGCTGACTCAAACCGAGCAGTTGACATTTCTGTTCAAAAATAAGTTAATATCAGTCTACAAATGAGAAAAAAAAATCACTAAACAGGACTAGACAATAAGTTAAAACGTGTAAGCGTGTTTCCAATGGGGAGATGCAGAGCAGAGTTTTTTTCTTCTTTTCTGAGATTTCTGCAAAGACGCTGCAGGCTCCAAAGACCTCTTATAAAATAATAATAATAATAATAATAATAAAATAGTAATAATATTAATAAAAATACAACAAACAACCTGACGTTTTTCAGAGGCAGGCTGCGACTGGCTGGACCCAACTTTGAAGCATAATGTGGTTCCTGCGCCCAACAGTCAAAGGCTGAGTGATTGTTGGAGCGGCCAAAATAGAAAACATTCAAAGTTAACCCGACAGACAAACATCGACGGAGGCCGAAGAAGCAACAATATGATCAATGAAGCTTCCCCTTTTCGTTCCGCCTTCCGAGAAAATACACCCGAGCTTCGCTAATAATAATGTATCTCCTCCACAGTCAGTGTCAGTTAAGAGCGGAAAAGGTGGCCTCACTTTTTCATCTGATAAATCCTCATGTCTGTTAAAAAAAAAAAAAAAAAAAAAAAAAAGGGTCGCCACAAGCCCGCGGGTAATCAAACCAAGTGATTAATTTGTATCTTCTTGGTGTTACGGTAAGGCACACGTCATGGAAATGCGTTTTTGAATCCCCTCTCTCGACTCGGAGCAGACTTTTTGAGCAAAAAAAGATGGCGGCCCGCAACACGTCTTCACACAAAAAATGATTTCACAGCAGCGGCTTGTCTCCTGCGCGTGCATCTCAGGTGCTAACTGTAGCTCCCGCGTGCATCCCGTAAACTGCTCACGAGGTATCCCGGGCTTTTACGACTCTTATCTTTTTTGGAATACTTTCCCTTATTTCTGCTCGTCCCCCCCTCACCCGAGCCAGTAGAAGTGCAAGTACGAGACCGAAAAATGGCGACGGGAGGGCAGGTCCCGCTTTCTATCTGCACGTCATTGACGCCTGGAAGGGAGGGGGGCGGGGGTGAGAGGGGGAGGCGGTTGACGAGGACGTACAGCTCCCCACCCCCATGTCGAGCAAGGTGTCAATCATGTTTCCATGACACAGCTAGAGAGATTATGGGTTAAAATACATGGGTTAGGGTCTATTTATAACAACAGCAGGAGCCTTTGTTTTTGCACTTAAGTCCTGGATAAGCTTATGCAATGAAAAAGTACAATAAGTTAAAAAGAAGGAAAAAACCCAATACCACAATGTAAAAACACTCCAAAATAAAAAAAACTGCATTAAAAATCTAATTTTACACAATATTATCTAAAAAAATAAGTATTGGCCATGTAGCTTTATGTTAGTGGCTCTCAATGTACTTACACAGAATAACAACACAACAATCTTCAGAAATATTCACAAGAAATGACTGTATACAGGTAAAACTATTTCTGTGAACCTTAAACAGGATATAAACAGTGCAAATAAGTAAATAGTGCTTAGATTGAATGATAAAAATATGTTACATTATACATAGTGGGTGGTTTTGTATAGCCTGTTCAGATATACAGTAGTGAGTGAAATGTATTTCACATTTTGTATTTTAGACAACAATAAATATATGTAATGTGTAGGTATATGTTTGTGCATTTTGCATAGCCTACCTACTGTTCAGACGTACAGTAGTCTATATTCTGCAACAGCTTTTTCATGCCACAAGTGAAAAGCTTTACATATTTCCCTATTTTCAATTCCTGTTGTTCTCCAACTTCCCCTCAATTCAATCTCATAATAAGTATTATCTGGCACAGAACTGTGACACATCGATTTGGAGCTCCCCAATCTATCCACCCCACAGCACAATATGCTGAAAGGGTGAGAGTGAATTTAAATGCAGGGGGCAGTGCGTCCAAAGAAGACTTAATAAGTAGTCATACAAACGGGAGGCGGTGGGGTAGTGGAGGAAAGCAGCGACTGAGCATGAAAAGCCTTCCAATGTGGCGGGTGTACTTCTGCTCATTGATGAAAGTAAAATATATAAAAAGGTAGCTCTGTTCCTCTGGTTGTTGAGGTTTCACTGCCCATGCCTCATGAGGCTGCAGCTGTCACAGAGCAGCTCTCATCACTGCAACACTGTCTGAATGTTAATAGATGTGCACCCACTGGGTCTTACTGGCTAATGCCTGCCAATTCCCACATTTCCACAAAGGCGCAGCGATGCAACAAATTGAAAAGAAAGAAAGAAAGGAAGAAAAAAAAGTCAAACAGGGCTTCTCCCTACTCATAAGTATAGGTAAAAAGTGATGATATTTAGGGACTCATATTGTTTGACAAAAGGCTTTTGCTTCACAATAGATTTACACCTTTGATTTAACAATATATTCAGATTTAGTTACCATAAATGACTACAACCATTCTTTAAGGTGGTTATCTGTAGCATTTAGATAAATGGGTTTGTGACCATCCCAAATGCGCTTATTCCATGCTGAAAGTGACATTATAAAGTTTTTCTATAAGGTTTTGGAAATGAAGCTCTGGTTATGACCTTATAGCATGCCAATGTGTGACCACTGTAAACAATTTGTAGGCTTAGATTGACAGGATGCTCAGTGAAGAGTTTTTCCCCCCAGAAATACCACCATCTGGTGGGTGCAACTGTTTCATTTTTATTTGAACTTTAAGCTACAGTTTTGCACATGTTTCATTGTAGACTGTTGCAAGAGATGTAATAACAATTTGAAAGACACAGGAGCTGTGTAGCACAACTGTAACCATAAGCTGTCTGCATACAGAAAAAAAGCATGCAATGATGACAATTCCTGCTAAGGGTTAAGAGGGTATCCTGGCCACTCCTCTGATTTTACTTCTGGGAGTGAAAGTAGTGTCCCTCAAGCTCAGGATTACTTTAGTAACCATTAATCCCTGTAAGGCTATTACTACTGCTTTAAGAATGTGCCTCATGGCCTGGGCTATATGAGGGAACTGCACTGTGATTGGTTCAAATTGCAAATAGAAAAGACATGGACACTCATTGCAATTGCAGTGGATTTTGTTAAACATCATATCTATTATCTAATCAAACACATTTATGTTGGCAAATAATTTCTTCAGAATTTCCATGGCACAAATGAATAATCATGATCATAACAAGGCAGGGAAAGGTGGGGGTTTGTCTGCCCCACCTGGCTGCCTGCAGTTCTTAACCTGCCCTACTTTGTTGCACAACTACAAGCTAAGTTTTGAGTCATATTAGGAAGCCAGGCCAGATGAGTTTAAATGTACTGACTTCCACATTGCTCTGCGCCATCTCACTGATACATGTTTACATGACTGAGCATAGTTTTATTGGGGGAATTTAAGTCAACAGGAATATTGTGTACAGGATGATGGTTTATTTATTAACTGTATCTCGTTCTTAATATGTTAACCTTCACTGAGGAGTGTTAATAAAAGAACTGTTAAAATGAAGCCTGGAAGCCCCATTATTATGATTTTTAATTGATTTGTGTGAAAATTAAATAGCAGGCCTCCCATGTGGCTCTGTGTCTTTCTGTATCAGATGGTCCCATTCCCTTTGTAAAAGTGAACATTTGTGAGTATATTTATATCAGTATGGGTATGATAATATATTTATGCTATCAAATTATATTATCCTAATGTGTTTGTAATGACCTGATCTGCTGGTAATGGGCTTCAAGGGTGTTCAATCAAGCCCTGGATCATTGATCAGGTGCATCCGTAGAGTAACCCATATATAAGGTGACCCATAATTCATGCCTCATTTTGCATTGAGTCCAACATTCGCTGAAACATTTGCACTCTATTCACTTCTGCACATTTTATTCACTGTCTGCGCTGGCCTATAATGTAATGTGACAAATTCAGACTCTATTCTGAATGCTTTTTCTGTTCTCTGTGTGCAAGTCCTTCTCTGCTCCACTTAACATGCATAACATTGTAGGAGATTTTCACACACACAGCTGGTGGAAAGTTCATACAGATACAGTGGGACAATGTTGCAAGTCAGTGTAGCAAAGGCTCTGAACCACAGAGCTGCCACTTCCCTGTGTTGTCCTCGTTTACTTCAGTTTTTCATTAAACATTCACAAGAAGTGCAGTTGATTCAAGAAAGAAAAATGATGGCAGTTGGGTCCGTACTCAACTTATATTTAATATGGGAGTTTTATGGTTCACAGATAAGTTACTATGCAAGTATGCAGCGTTTGCACTATATGCATATTGTATTTGTGCATTACGCACATTATTACACTGAATCTGACTTCTTCAACGAGAGTGAATACAGAAAATGGAGCTCATGAAGGAGGAAATGCTGACACGCAAGCCATACTGTAGCAGGATCATAATCAGACTTTAGTAAACAGAGAGGTTTCTTCAAATGTATTTGTCCAAATAAACAACACAAAGAACACTTTTGATTTGTTAATGAAGGAAACTCTGCTGTAATAATCACAGTTGTATATTGCTTGGTCTGGGATGTCTGTAATGTTGAAACAACAAGTGAAAGATATTTTCCTTTCTTCATCCTGAATAAGTAACACAACATTTAAAATGAATGACGATAAAACTGGATCTGGAACATACTGTTATTGAAGTGCTGTGATGATAACATAGTTTATTGGTTGGTGAACCTTATTAAAGGTTAAAAGCTCTTACTATAATAATATATTGCAGAACTTATCACTCCGTTGAGGTATAAGCTCTGTTGGCACAGATAAACTTCAACATTTTTATTATCAGATGCTTGTTTTTTGCCAACTTATATTGTGTAAGAAAATGAGAAGAAAAAAAACAACTCAAGGACGGTACAATTGTGTGTTTAGGCAATTTATTCGATTTTTTTGTGTTGTGTGTGCCCTGCTGAGTTGTAGGTGTGTGGCTAATGACACTCAGCCAGTTAAAGCATGAAACTGTTCCATACAATATAACAATGTATTGTAAAAAGTGCCAGAGAGATAATTAACTTGGAGATGCAGCGGTCTCCGAGTGTGCAACAAATATAAATTGTTTTTACCATTCCTGGGCTAGATTTGAGACACTCTGTCCTGTCCTTGTCTCTTTGTGTAGGAAACTGAACACTTTGAAGTCTACGCACCATCATCTTTGTTTTATACCTTTTAATAAATATGATTTGTTCATTTGAGAACCTTTCACTATTCAAGATCTTCCCAAGACTTCAAATGGATATCTGTTACTGAGAATTTATATTCATTTGTGACTAAGGGTTTTCAGAACAACAGTGAAAAGACCCAGTCCTGAGGTGGATGTACAGTAGCTGACACTGTGGTAGTTTTGATCCTGTCACCGCACCGTCCTTTTGAAACGGTCTCTCTGCACAGCCCGAGTCCTCCTCTGTCTCTCTGCAATGTTGGGACCTAAGCTCTGTTTCAGTGCTGGGAAGATCACCCCAGAGTGAGAGTGTCCAGGCCTGGGAAAAGAAATAAAGGATTTAAGCAGAAGGGTCCGAGATGGCTTTCTGAGATGAGTGGCATCATGAAACATTTCTATCACGGTTTAAAGTTGTAGTTGTGCAACTTATTACACTGAAACCAACCAAGCTAAATTATTCAGGGTTAAAATACACATGCAGGTAAGTGGATAGAATAATAAAATTACAAAGTAACAGATTTACATACGGTTTTTCTGGGAGTGTTTGCAGACCAAGTTTTGGAAATTTCTTTTCTTCTGAAGATTTGCTGAAAAGTAGAAAGTAGAAAAAACTTCAACACAACTGTGCTTGTGTTTTATATGGATACTATATATTGGTGATGAAAGAAATTATCATGTTCTCTGTAACTTTACCGGGTTCCATCAACAAGGTAGGTCTTGGTCAGAATATAGTTTTCTGGGGTGATTTTCTTGCTCAGCACAATGTCTCTCAGCAATGCCTTCACACGTATAATCTAGATCACACACAGTTGTCGCAAAGTTATAAAATATTAATTTCCACAGAAATGCTGTATTCTTAAGACTGGAAAATAAATATATTTTGACAAGTATTGTTTGATGACAGGTACTTACTTCCTGAGACTGCAAACTGTTAGCATTGTAGAGCTGTCGGATGATGACCTCACACTCCTGCAGTGTGGGAGCACGCGGTGGATGGAACGCACTGCTGTGAATTCGTAGAGGCTGTAATGAGGTGATGAGGCCCCCCTTTGGTTCTGAGCCATGGTCCTGCTTGGAAGATCCAAGAATTTCGCTGCACTCTCCAATGCTTCTCCCCAGTGGCCAGTGAGATAATATCAATTAAAACTAACATACAAACTGTTAGAGGCAGTTTCAGTTATAAACGACTGGTTGCTGCACCTACAAGTTTGAGACAGACTGAGACTCAGATGTATTCAAAGGCTTTGTTTGTGTGACAAGACCAGATGGTGGACTTAAGAGACACTTCTTCATTGTGTCTAAACATGTGACTTAAACAACAATTCCTCATTTTTAAACGAAGATAACTTTAAAGTAATCCTGGCCGCATTACAGCTCAGTGGCACAAACATCTGAGCTCACTGAATGATCCTATTACAGTAGCATTGACAAAAAAAGCCTCTACCTTTTTTTGTCATCATATCTATATTCCTAATAATTTTGTCTCTCACTATTTCCTTGACTGTGAACATCATCTGAGAAAAAGCGCCATAATCATTCAAAAAATATGAGCACACTATATCAGTATTGCGGTAGGAAGCAGTTTTTCTGGGTGGACATTCACCTTAGTGTCTGGTCCTGTAAGGGTCGTGTGTCCTGCAGCTGTTCCTCCAGGTAGATTCCTGTACGCTCTTCACTTCCCTGAGTGGGTGGTCTTATGCTTGGTCGACTGTGTATCGGCCCTAGAATAAAGAGCACCCAAAACAAAGATATAAAGAATTTGTTTAATGCTGTGCTTGAAGTGTTATCTGGTAGGCTACCTTCCAGCTTAAAATTAACCTAGCATGAGCCACTTATATCTAAAACACAGACTATCTATTCTGGGGATGCTTCTAAACAAAGGTTATATGACAATGTGCCCATTGTGAGGTAACAGTAATTTGTCAACTGTCAAAACTTTGAAATACTGTTTCTACCAAAGCAGCATCCCTTTAATTACTGGATGTTGCTAGCAATGCTTTAAGGTAATATTAGATTTAGAAAATATCATAAGAAAGATCAAATCATGCATAGCAGGGCGTACAAACAGCATTAAATCAGGACTACATCTTACCTTTTCTACTTGACCTGGGAGCCTCCATTATCAGCTTATATTGCAAATCTGCAATATCCATATTAAGATAATTTTAGTGTATGATACACATTAGAGAGGCACACAAGATGCACAATCTTGCAACACAGTCCCGGCAAACAGCCCATGTATCCATAGAGGCCTGACTGCTGTGACAGTGTGAGGACAGATGACAAGAGAGTCTCTTTGGAGGATAATGATGTGTGGTTATATGGAACAGCATGTGGCCTGTTCTGTAAAGTGACACCAGATCTGTCCACCTCCTACTGACAAAAACCACTCACCTTTCATTTTCCCCACTCAAAAACACTGGAGTTGCTATGCAACCACCTTACCTAGATTGTATGTCTTTATTTTCAGCACCTTATCAGGAGTCAGTCAGGTGCAGTCAATAACTTAAATTCATTACATAACGGGTTACTGAGTTCACACCTTATATATGGAAAATAATGCTTACAATCAAGGGGTTCTCCTTTCCAGGTGTCACTTGCCTATAAATGAGTCGAATCATTGATGATTACTAAGCAAAAACTTGCCACCGAAGCCCTCTATCCTTTTATTTCCTCTTTTGTATTTTCTCCCTTCTGTAATAATGTGCATTGTAATTAATAAGAATAAACTAATCTCAAGGCATAATTTAGTAGCAAACCAGCATGAAATATTTTACTGGCCACTAGTTCAATCATTAACAATTATATATATATCATTTATGTTAGTTTTCCAAAATGATTACATTACATCAGCTATCATTTTCCTATCCAACACTGCTTTTTTCACCTTTATTCTCCCGCCTGAGATACTCTATTTCTGCATGGAGCTTTTCAAGAGTGTCCTTGTGTTGCTGCTGCAGGAACTGGATATTCCTCTGCAACGATGCGACGCGGGGGTCCGATTGTCCGTGACAGGACAACTCCGGCTCTCTCACCACTCTTCTGTCCGCCGCAGAGACAGCAGGCAGTGGCTGCAGCTGGTTCTCCGATAAACGTCGCGGAGAACAAGGCTTCCCGAGACGCCCAACTCGGCTCCATTGTGGCAAATGGCGCACAGGTGGAAGATTCTTACTTGACATCGCTTTGTCTGGCTAACGAGCCATTCGAGCCTCTTTTTTTTTTGCTATCAAGGCAGCGACTACTTGTTTCCACACGAACTAAGTTAGCAACCAAACTAGCACCGTTGGTTAACTGTGTTTCCTCTCACCATTGTATTCCAGTGTGCACAGGTTGTTATTCGACAAAAACTACTTGTTAGTTAAAGTCTGTCGTTTGTAAACAGCTTAAGAGCCTTAAATTACTTTTGCACTCACTTGACATGCGCCCCATTTGTACACAACGTTGCCGTGACAACAGCCTTTCCTCTCAGGGCAGACTGCTTCTAAGCCCCGCCTACTGGGTAGGATGGCCAACCAATCACAGGCGGCTGCACGTTTAAATATAATCGTTTGATTGGTAGAGCTTCTTGGGGGCGGTGCTCAGTTTCAGGGTCAATTGATGTATTGGAGGTACAGAGGAAGAGATAGCCCCCAGCAGCCATAGGTGTTGATGGCCACACAAAATCCTCACTTATTTTCATTATTGAAGGTCCTATAATATGTTCTGGTATTTCTTATATGTATGTACTCTTTTACTTTCTCTTTTATTCTAATTTTGTTTTTGTTTTTAAATTGATTTTAAATGTATTATTACATGTGTGCATGGTTCTATTGTATTTTAATAACTGTACAGCACTTTGGTCAACTGAGGTTGTTTTTAAATGTGCTTTACAAATAAATCTTGACTTGACTATGTTTTGCAATAATTAAAGAGAGCAAAACGTACATATTCACTGACAATTTAACAGGGCACTGAATTTGATGAAGATAATTGGCTTCTTCAAATGTAAGGAAACATTTTGAAAAACTGTGAAACAAAACTGAGTTTGTAAGATGACCACTGAGTGACATTAAGTACTGGTGAATCATTAATTGTCAAAACCATGCCGAAGCACAAGTATGTTCCTTTAAGTAGGGTTAATTTAAAGTCCCTGATATTCAGTTAATTGGACAAGCCCTAACAAGTTAGTGGCAGGATAGTAGCTCTACCTGCCTTGCCAGCCTTTCCCATACTCCATGGACTAAGATTTATTGTTACTAAATTGTTATCTGGATTCATCCAAGACCAATAATGGTAAAGTTCACCTGGTTTAGTGGATCATAAAATCTGTCAGTTTTAAAAGCAGCACACATACTAAAAGCACATGTAAAGCTCCAGTTCAAGGAAAACATGACAATCGCCATAACTGAGGTGACACAGCAGAAGATGAACCCCACAAACATGCACATTGAAAGTCCAATTACTTTTCCTCTCACTTTATTCAAGTTGCAACTCAAACAGTAAAGGTTACATTACGCACAGGGACACCAAGATAGTGTGTCTGTCATAGATATATGACAACATTAAAATGCCTTTGAAACTGTAAGAGACAATATGGAAGATCAGCAGAAGGCGTACTCTTTGGAAATGTGTGGGTGGTATGGTACTGTTTTCTCCATGCCTGCAGATTCATATATACAGTGACAGCAATAACTTAATTTACAATATTTACAGGTGATACAGAATGAGAAAGGTGAAAACACAAAATGAAAACATTCAGGCATGGTCTTAGGAAACATATAAAAATAAAAAATGAAGATCAATGACAGATCTGGAGTGCACATAGCTCAAACTGAATCTTTGTGATGGTTACACTTCATTATATCTTAAGAGCAGCCCTGGAGCTGATTGAGAGTCAGTATCTTGTTCAAGGCCACTTCAGCAGAGTGGGCATGTGCATGTCACTGTACTCTTTACTTATTTCAACTGCTGCACAAATCATCTTCATGGTGTTTTTGATTCCTACCAAAGATATTAATCATTAGGGTGGCCAACAGCAATGATTGCAGAAAACAATAAAAAGTGACACATGCATCAGTTTTACAAAAGAGGTCCTCACTTTCTGCTACCTGTATCTTTTGAGACATTGCCACTATATCCTGACTGAACAAAAAATATAAGGGGTGAAAGACATAAGGAATGTACACTTAAGCAGACATTATACACACGCAGAGTGCTCTCAGTAAAGTAACATCTACAAACATTTCAGGTTAAGTTTTCTGAAAAAAGACAAAAGGCCACAAAGCAAATACACGTAATGTATATTTAGAGAAAAACCTTTCCTCCACTCTGTTCAGCTGACACTGCTACTATACTGGCTTCTTAATCTCTGTGTAAACTTTCTTCAGCCCTAACCACACATCTACGCCTTTCTTCTAAAATGTGAACTTATTCACCATCTTTATAACTTAAAAAGGCAGGGGAAATACACCTCAAGTAGAAGAAGGTACTACTGGGCCTGGTAGTGGGTTACCAGAGGAACCACTTGATTTTCAGTGGAGTCAATCATATCTATGGAGTCAAAAATCATCAAGTCATCAAGCTATGTCATTAGTTCTGTACTGGACAAATCCCACTGTCCAGTAATACCTCAAACAACACTACTTCATACATGCATGCATGCACACATTTCTTTTTTAAAGCAACAAACAAATAGAAGTTGACCCTTCCCAATCGGCCCAGAATTTAGGGGAGTTACAGGATCCTGTTGGGGAGTTATGGCTAAGGTCAATATCGACAATACACAAATATTTCAGGTAAAATACACATTTTCAACTAGCACTCCAAATCAACACTTTTCAAAATCAGACACAATCTTCCCCTACTGACACACTTAATGCACAACTTTTTTCAGTGTAAAGATTTTTTTCCTTTTTTTTTTCTTCTTAAATAAATCTTTCCAAAGGTTTCATAGCTTATACCATCTCTTTGTCAACATTCTTACATTTAACATACATTACCTTTTGACAGTAAGTATAATACAACTAAAACAGTACTAAAAATACGGAAGTCAATATCTAAATAAGCAAATCTGTCAAGGTACCTCTAAAAAACAAAAAAACAACAAAAAAAGATAATTTTTTTCGCATGTTCCACTCAAAATCACTCTGTACAGTACTTCAACAGTGCAAAAACATTCAGATATTAGCCCCCCGGATCAGCCTCAATGTTAGTTATCTAACATTGATTCTCTTCTAACCCTTACATTCAAATTTGATTATACTTGCTTAGCTCCAACGTGATTGAAAGATAAAATATGAAAAGACAGAATATGGAATCTTGTGAAGAGATTACTAGCAACAGCAGCATCTAAGCATCTGTATACCTGAATAATACATCCCATATTATTGCAGCATCTTTAACATGATTGTGATCAGGGATGCTAGTTTCACTATCACTTGGTTTAAAAGCTATATTTTACATGTACCATTGGGATAATGAATGTTTTATGGACCTATTTCCAGCTAGTTGCCTCAACACCTGCCACCATGTAGGTATAGAAAACAAAGTCCTGTTAAATCAATGTTTCAATCAAGGGACATGGTCTTTGACATTAACCAAGTATAGAATCAGTAAAGTGTCAAACACAGGGTTTTTGTCCAACCCAGCATAGTTATCTGCAGTGAATCTAAAATAAAATGTAACACAAAATTATAACTCCTTTTTTTGTAATTTTGGCAACAGTTTTGTTTTAGTGCTTATATGAGTTTCCAGTCACCACCTGTAGCAATTATTTATATATACTTCTACTTCTCTGCAGCAAGCAAGTAACAAGATTCAAAACTAAAAATAAACACTGTAAAGCAAATAAGGTGTATAAGACAAACACATTTGATGAGAATGATACCTGGCCATTCCCAGTCTTCTTCAGCACACGTCCATACTGTATGTAAGTGCACAGCAGTACACTGTACTTTCCCTCCAGCTACTGATCATTTTGTTTGTAGAGATGCCGACTGCAAATTCGTAGCATGTACTGTACATATGTCCTTAAAACACTATCTGTTTAAGTACTGTATGAGGGTATGTGACTGTTTGGCAATAAATGCTCCTGCATGTGGTAACGCCTCATGAGGGGAATCTTCACCTTGGCAAAGAATAACATTTTCAGTGCCAGGAGATGAGTCCTCTCAATGGGCGACAAAGCAGACATTCGTTCACAGCACAAGTGCTTCATGTCCAACACCGGTCCAGGTTTAGTGTTGGAGAAGTCACTGCAACTGTCCAAAACTTAAGATGCATGGCAAGCCACTCAGTGAGTACATATGTTGGTGGTTTGGTGGAAACCGAAGCCTTGTGGGTTTCTTCTGAAAACAAAAGCATTTCTATGTGAACACCATGAAGTGGGGGTGGAGAGTTTGTTTATGGTAATGTGCAGGGTGCAAATGACTGACATCATAACCACACTCCAAGATGCAGCATGGGTCAATCAAGCACAGAGTCCTGACTGCAAGGCTGTGAGGCGACGCTCGATGCACTCCTTACCTGCCAATAGAAAGAGAAAGGGGGAAAAAAAGAACATAAGTCGTGTCCATGCTGTGTAAACTTGGGTGTTCTCCAGGTGCTCCAGTTTTCAGTATAAACACGTGCAGGTTAGTTAAGATTAGCAAGTGCATTAGTTTGTGATTAACTGGCTACCTGCCCAGACTGAAATAATAATTTCAAAATCACAGTATAAATTACTAAGACATCCCTACTTTTGGCAAGACAAGCTGACAGACATACTTACATTTGCTAACACTAAGGATATCATCCTGTTCAGTTAGCAGCAGAGACAGGCCCTCCATCAGCAGGAGAGCTTTATGATAGCGCAGAACTGATGCTTCCCCCTGGTGGAACATTTCATCCAGCGCAGCAGTTTGAACCTAACACGACACCAGGAGGCCAAAATTAATGTACTGTAAATTTGATTTTAGTCGAGATTAAAATATCAACACAGTGCTGCTGGGATATGTGATTAGTCTCAAGGAAAATACACATAATTTTTGGGCTAACAGTTTGTGTATGTGCAACATTCCCTGCTCAAGAAAACAGTAGTGCTCAATTTACTAACCTCTGCTTTCCTGAAGTGAATGTACAAATAGAAATATATATATATATATATATATATATATATATATATATATATATATATATATATATATATGTAGAAATATATATATGAAATATATAAATGACATTACATTTTAAATAACACTTTATGAGCACCTAATTACAATAGTGGCCTTACAATAATCTTGTGACCATAAATCAATATTTTGAGAGAAAATGTTTAGAGCATAAAATAAATAAAGAGATATAGAAGTGCCATGCATGCACTTCAGTAGGTGACAAATACTAGGGCTAATCAGCTATTAACAGCTATGGTATGGATGGTTTGCTGTGGCCTGCTGGTCAATAACCCTCATCTCCCATTCTGCTTTCCAGCTGTCAGTTCTTTCCTCTGGCTTACCATCTGCACAGTGTGGCTAAACAGCAGCCGCTCAGCTGTGATAGAGGTGATTTGGTCCATTAGACGGTGCTTCCTGGAAAAGAAGCGCTCCAGACGGGTGTTGAGTGAGCGGCAGGAAGCCACACTGGACTTGTACAGCTCATTTAGTCTCCTCACGACTGTGAATGGACATTAAAACATTAGAAAAAATGAAGCTTGATATGCCACCAATTCTGGCTAATATAAAAATTTGACATCATAATGAGACCCTCTCCCTCACAAAATGAAATGGCTCATACCTTGTTTAACTGTAGAAGATGGGTAGAGTTTGCCCTGTTTAACTCGATCCATGGCTGTGTGTAAGGCAGTGGACAAGAGTTCTGCAGTCTTCAGGTAGAGAACCAGCTGTTCTGCATGACTGAGGAGACAATAACACAAACACACAGAGATTGTTACCCACATATGAATTGACAATTTGAGTGTGCAATACAAACAATACAACATTTGAACATAGGAAAGTCATTTAAATGTTTAGGGAAGACAAAATGATGTATCATAACAGTCACAAAGAATCTCAAGTGAGAAAACATGGATGTAACCACTGTCTGCTGGGTGTTGGATTCCCATTGCACAACTCGCTTGCCATAATCAAACTCATCTGCAGGTTTTGCCCCATTCATTTGGACTTATTTCAGCCAGTAAATCTGCTAACTGCAACATTAAAGTCTGACTTGACGGATCCGTTTGCTAAATTGCACAATTTTAAAACAGCTGTTTTTGGTTACTTCTCAGTTTTTCACTTAAAAACCAAACATGGTGCAAAGCCAGGAGATCCACCTTGGAAAAAAATTCCATCCAAATTGGATAAACAGTATCATTGCCATCAACAACAACAACAACAACACACAGCCATGGTTGATACTCTATGACCTTACCTCCACTCTCGGCTCAGTGAGCTTATCTGATCTGCTACTAGGCTCTGCTGCTGAAGGAGGGAGGGATGCGAGGCGTCCTCTTGCTCCTCCACCAATGCAACCCCACGGGCTCCAGCCACCTCCATCAGGCAACGGGCGAAATCCAATGTGAAACGCAGGCTTTGCACAGTATCTGTATGTTCTTGCTGCAGTCCAAAGGAGATGGAAAAATTATGGAATTAACAGGAAGCATGTCATTCAGTTAATTTTATTATACCATTCTCGGACACTAAGACATTTCAACAACACTTCGTCACCTATTTTTCACACAGTCCAGTTTTTTTAGGAGGAATGCTAAGTATTTTTTACTTCAACTTTGTGTGAGAATGAACCTCTGATTGACAGTAATAGCAAAATACACAGGATCAAACACATTATTCCTTTTTCATTACTTTCCAGAGTTGTGCGGGAAACCGGCTTCTCACCTCCATCAGGGTCTCCTCAGGCAGCTCAGGAGCCTCGAAGGTTACAGGACCGCCCATGTTGGCTGTGATAGGATCAAAAAAGCTATAACGAGGGCTAGAAGGAGCCTCAAAGCCCTCCAGATAGGTGCCTGTCTGGGGGTGGCGGCTGGTGAAAGACCCTGCAGGACTGATTGAAGTGCACGAGCCTACAGGAGTCAAAAAGACATGGTAAAATGTATTTCATCTAATGCAACGGACATTTCATTACTATAAATATCAAGGAAAATTTTCATGAACAACAATAAATTAATTGGAATAACAGTGTGAAGATTTCATTTTTACCAACTGGGCTGCTTTTTGTTTTTGGAATTAACATTTACTGACCACTGTATTGAGAGGAAATGTGTCCCAGTTAATGATCAATAACTGCCAACAACTACATAGTCTGTTACCAATTGGAAAACTGTGTGTTCATAAACACATTATTTAGGTTATTACCCTTAAAAAGGGAAATACATCTCTCCACAGCTGGCTTTCATTCAAATCACTTGACCAGTGGAAAGTCAACCTTTTATGCTAACTTTCATGACATTTACTTCAATTTCCACATCATGGAAAATGAAAATAGCAACTGTGTTGTATGATGTGCAAAGCATAGAAGTAATGCTTCTGTGTTGGTAGTATTTTCTTCCACCTATTAAAAAATATACACAACAGAAGGGATGTGGAGACAGATAATTGTGTTAGGATGTGTATGAACTACCGGAGTATTTCCTCTGTTTTGTTGTATGAGGTGGGGTGCTGCCGCTTGGAGGAGAGCCAACGGTGAAAACCACCTGTGCTGGGCTGCCGGAGGCGGGTGCAGTTCCTCCCCCTCCACATGGGGGCACTAAAGAACAGAGAATAACAATGATTCAAGATAGTAAAGTGAGCATTCCTGATAATCTAACCATTTTATGATGGTAATAGCTTTTATGAATATACATTTTTCATATGTATACATACAGTAAATAACAATTTTAACTGTATTAAATATATTCATTGAAAACTATCATGAGGTCATTTTTACAGCCTTGAATTTATGTCTAATACTGCAGTGTGCCAGTCGGACTGAGCCACTCAAAAAGCAAAAACAAATATGCATACACATTTTAGCAAACCTCAATCAACAAACATCTACCTGTTATATCTATGGCTTTTTCAGAGCTGAGGTTTTCTGTGCTGCCTCGGTCAGCCATGGGTCCACCTGGTCCAAATGCAGCCATCAGCAGCATGTCAGACAGACGGCCGGTGCTCTGAGACCTGCACCACAGAGAGAGAGAGAGCGAGAGAGAGAGAGAGAGAGAGAGAGAGAGAGAGAGAGAGAGAGAGAGAGAGAGAGAGAGAGAGATGAATTAGCCTTGTTGACTACCCTCCTATTTTCTTCACTGATTTACTTACCTTTTCCCTGCTAGCTATATTTAACTGCCCTTCTATCCACTCTATTAGGTTACTCTAACATGAAATTTTCTTTCCATTCATGAGAGGAATTAATGAAAAGGGCAATCCACATACTACTGATCCCCAGCTTCTATAATGTAATGTAATGTATTTTTTGTCAAAATGTCTATCCTACATTTGTAGGGCAAATAATTCTTCCAGGCTATACAGCATCAGTGTGACAATCATATCAAATAGAAAGCAACAGCAAAGAAAATATTATGCTATGATATTCAAGCTCTTACTTTCCAAATCCCTTGGTATCATCACTCATTCTGTGGATGCAGTGGGCAGGCTGGGTGACCTGTGTAGGTGTTTGTTGTCCTGCGTCTCTGAGCTCTGCTGGGACAGTCCTGCTGCAAGGGGAGCCGATGACCAAACCCTGCTGTGTCAGGAAGGTCATAAGGTTCGGAGAGCTGGGAGGCTTGGGGAATTCAAATGGAGGGATGGTCTGACGAGAGAGACCAGAGGGAGAAAGGAGAAAGGTACCAGAGTTTAAAAAAAAACTGTTTGGTAGTCTATTCTTGTTCTGTGTATCTTTAAACACACATTCTTCCCTCGCTCTCTCTCTGACACTCTCTCTCTCACACACACACACACACGCACACACACACAGTTGACTCACCCTGGAAGGGGAGCCCAAGATGGTGGGAAGGGGGTTACGCTGCAGCAGCTCACTGAGTCTGGGCGAAGAGTGTAGGTGGCGGATAGTCATCAGGCCTGCCGAGGGGGCCACCACCGGGTCTGAGTGCTGCTTCCTGATCTTTTGCCTGCCGCTACCACTGGCACACTCCAACAGACAGGGGGCACTGTGGAGCCGTGTGCCCAGTCCTGTTGCTTGTAGGTGTTGTTGCTGAGAAGTCGGCTGGGGCTCAGTAGGTTGAGGAGCTGGAAGGGAAAGTGTGGCAGAAGAAGGTCATAATACTTCTGCTTTGAGACAGCAGGTGGCATAGCAATATAAAATGTCAAAGAGGACAGCACAGACAATAAATCTATTAAGAGATGGACAAGTCCTGGCTAACTCCCCTGCTGCCCAACTGGCAAGCGTGCTTAGAATGCTAAGGGACTGTGCCAGCATGAGGGTCAGAGGAGCAAATGGTGGTGAGAAAAAGAGTATTTGTGTACATAAGAGGTTGATTCATTTTAATAACTTTTAAAACTACAGACCAGGCTGACCCAAAAACTGACAAATGTTAAACACAATCATAATGTACAGTACCAGTGGACACACTTTTCTCATTCAAGAGAATGGGAAGGCATGTCTAAACTTTTGACTGGTACTGTATATATTTTTCTGCAGTTGAAAGTTTGGGAAACAACACATAGCACAAGCCAATCACCTTTCTGGGGCTGCAACTAATATAAGGCCAAGATGATATCTTCAGATTTCTTGTTTTGTTCAACCAAGAGCCCAAAATGCAGAGATAGTCAATTTACAGTTATTTAAAACAGAAGAAAGGAGCTGGAACCAGAGACTGCTTAGTATTGCCATTTGATTAAGGTCTAAAAGGATTAACTGATGTCATAAATCAGTTGTTCAATTAACTAATCTGAAAGGTCAGAAGAGACATCTGAAGACAAAACTTCAATCATCACAAGATGATTAAAGATTTATGATTAATAAGCTAAGAAAGAAAGAAAATATGTTTTTTCATATTACTGTCCTTCAAATAAAATATCTAAGATAGAAAAGTTTCTCTTTGGTTGACCTGCTCTCAACTCATGTTAATTAATCTGTGATAAGGGTTCAGAAGTAGAATCTGCTTGATTTTATGGGGTCACAAGCCAAAAAGGCAGAAAACCAATTAACTTATTTAGCTGAGCAATTGTTTCAGCATTACACTCTTCTTACCTTACCTTACACAACTACAACCATTTAGTTCCAAGTAGGTCTTTGATCACGTTACGCTGTTCAAATTACAATTCTGTATGTAGATACTGCACAGAGAAAGCTGTGATGCGCATCTGTGAAAGTGGTTTACTAAGTGAAGACTTGAAAGTAAAACATCTGAGCTACCTTGAGGAGAGAGCTGGAAAGTTCTGGCGCCTCCCAGGGAAAGCCTGCGGGTGGTGGTCACTGCTCCCTGCCCGAAGGGTGGTGAAGGCCCGGTCCGAGCAAAGCCCAACAAGCTTCCACTGCTGCAACGACGCACCGGTGTCGACAGCCTAATAACGTAAAGCTCATAAGTCACTGCATTCTGATGAAAACATGGTAATGCTAATTAGTCATTTACATTTGCAATCGTGGGATTTGTGTTTGTGGATACAGACCGTGGTGAGCCATCCTGTTTGGTAGAATGGAGGTTCTGCTCCATGCGCTGGTAGTTCTGGACCTGAGTGGGGACTGGGATAGGCAATGACTGACCATGGTTTCCATAGTTACCACCATAATTACTTCCCGAGAACTCAATGGGCCTGCCAACAACAGTGAGAAGAACAGAGAGTGCCCAAGAAAACAGTTAGACAAGAGGAGAGTGTGTGTGTGTGTGTGTGTGTGTGTGTGTGTGTGTGTGTGTGTGTGTGTGTGTGTGTGTGTGTGTGTGTGTGTGTGTGTGTGTGTCTGTGTGTGAGAGACAAGTTTAACACTTTCCACATTAATGAGTACACCAAACATTTTGGAGATGAGATATTCTGTGTAACTGACAATACTACCAAACAAATGTATAATGTACAAATATTACATTGCACATAAACAGTGACATGACAGGATCTGAGGTAATTAAAAACTGGGATTCTTACTTCAGCTTTCATGGTAATGCAAATGAAACACTGGCATCGATTCCTATTTCAACATAGTGGATATTTAACTCCCCACAAATCATTTAATTCATTGACCATTTCCATGTCTTTTAGTGTCCAGCCCTCTGAGCTACACAACATCACAAGTATTGCCACAACCAAACATTCAGCTTTGTACTGTTACCTGACAGGACTTGGAGAGCCACTGTAGGAGGGGGAGTGTGGTGGTGTTTTGGTTTGGATACAGAGACCAGCAGAAGCCAGAAGAGAGCTGATTAAAGAGGAGAGGGGAAACACTTCATTAAAAATTCATTACGGTATTATCTTAAAAGAGTACTACACCATATATTCTTATTTTCAATGTAAATTGAATTGCTGATAGTCATTTATCTTCCTTTCTTTAGTAACACTGTCACACAACCACATTAAATTAGTGCAACGCAATTAATAGCAATTAAAGAAAAAATGCTTGGTTCTTACCCACTGTTCATCAAGCTGTCCTGCAGAACTTTACTCTCACATGTCAGCTCACCTGCTGAAAAACAACGATAATCAAAAGAACAGTCAAATTAAAGAAGAGTCAATATCACATGAGTAATAACCTTTAAAAACACATTTAGGTAAGGATCCGATGCAAAAATAATTTCTCACTGATGAAATGAGCTGGCACCATGACAAAGTCATCTGTGTCACAGGAGGAGGAGTTCTTGCTGCTACCGCCGCCTCCAGATGAGTCCTTGAGGAGAAAACCAGTGGCCTCTTGTGTAGGGGAGGCCAGAGCTTTGGCACGCAAATGCTGACCTTCAGCAAGAGACTGCTGCAGAGACAGGGAGACGGAGAGCAGCATATAAACAAACAAAGAAATCACAGGAGAAAGAATAAAAGAACAAACAGTGAAGGAGAGCCAAGTAAGTGTTGATTTGGTTGGCCTCTTTGACTGGCTACACATAATCACAAAACCTTGTTACTCATGCACAGACTGTAAAAACAACAAACACAAAAATAATAAAGACAAACCGGCGGTGAGGCGAGGTGTGAGGTGGAGGAACTGCTGCAGGAGCTGGCGGATGCTGAGCTTGGGAAGCAGGTCATGGTCACAGTAGGAGTTACTGAAACAGAAAATACACACAAGCACACATTGAAAATATAAAATTAGCTTTGTACTGAAACAATGGTAAAAACTAAACCATACTAATCTTTACACTCATCTATTACTTTGTCAGTGCAAAATATTTTAATCATCTTCACTGTGTGGCTGGTATACTACTAAATTTAGTTCTACAGTTGGACGAATGTATCATTTGTATTAAAGATTCAGTCCTCATGAGTCAGTATTAAACTGAGGATTACATAATGTTTTTGAGGAGATTTGAGGTTCTGCACTGTTTTAATAAAATGTGGTATGGCTCACAGGCACAGATGACCTTGTATATTCACACATTAATGCATGCTTAAAAAGGTACAATACAAATAGTCCTTCATTTATGTATTATGGCCAATTATTCATACAAGTTCTATTATGAAGTGTATTGTTTGTTCTTACTTACTCTTTTTCACGGATGAGCTAGCCTCCAAGAAAGGGTGACAAAAAAACTCATCTAACAAACCAAAAAGAAACTGAATTAGTAGGAGGTGGTGAAACAGAGCAACATTTCCTATATTCAGCATCTACAGTATTCATCAGAAGAATATACAAATACGATGAGTAAACAAACACAGATGTGCATAATCAGAATCTTAACAGAAATAAGGATATCTGTTACAATAACTGTTTGATGTGACTAAATAATTATCTTGAGTGTTGGTCTGCGTCAGCTTTTTCATTTAATTTTACTGTGTTTGATTTTTTTTTAACTTACCATAGTCCATGCGGTCTTTGTGGTTGCGCTGCAGCAGACCCAGCAGCAAGTGCCTCAAATGGCTTGAAGTCTCTCTGGGGATGCTGCAAACAAATTATAACACGATCAGTCTGTGCAGCACTTCAGTTTTTGAAGGTCAAATTCTACAGAAAACTGATACAGAAACACTGTCAGCTGCATGTGATTTCATTATCATTATTATTTTTTACCAGACCATTTCGATGGACATCTATCTCTATACCCTTAATTCATGACAACTTATGCTATGTTTCACAGTTGGTTGATTGTTAACATTCCTGTGAAAGCTTATCTGATTTCCAGGCAGGCTTTTACTGTACAGTAGGGATAAACTGAAACATAAAACTTGTACAGACATTGTGCTGTAAAAAAGAAAGTAGTCAGTTGGGTGTTTGTCATCTTTAACAATGTTGTAAAGGAACTGCTGTTCAACTGTTAAAACAGCCCAGCTTGCATGATAGCATCTCTCTAGAAGAGACATTTACAAATTGTACTTTTGGTGCCAAACACATTTTTTAAGTCTGAGTCTAAACATCTAAACATCCACATAACATCTAACATTTGCAGGAAGAGCTGATGATCCTCACCGTGCTTATCAGTCTTTTAACATAACATCTGTTAATTACATAACAAATAGGCATGCTGTCATCTCATTGTAAATTCTTACTTGGGGCTGAGATTCTTGTTTTTCTCATAGAACATCCGGAGGTCCTGGGGACTACTAGCCTAAAGATGACAAAAGGCAAGAAAGAAAGTTGAAACCATGCATCTGTCTGCAAATTTAAGTGTGTGTTTGTACACTGATAGCCAATGCACCATTTCATACTATCGGTGCATACATTTTTATGGAATGTACAGTATGTTGTCCTTGCATGGCTTGAACCCCAAGCCAGTGACTGTGAATGGCATAATCCAATTAATCTAATCAAGTTCAGTGACACATGTTTTAACATGCCTATCAAAGAATGAAGCTACTCAAGTAGTTTCAGAAATGCTGTAGGCAATGTAAGTTTCAGCCTTCACAGGATCAATCAAGTCAGTCAAGACAAATAGCCTGCTGTTCAAGTTCCTGCTCATCTCTCACATGATTGGGAGTGAAGAGACAGCCTGTTTGATTACTTCTAAGAAACCGCCTGAACTGAGGTTTCAGGACAAGGATGAAAACATGTTAATGAAACATTTAGCAAAGTCTTGTATTAATGTGTTCTTATTATTTTAAACCACTGTATATGACTTATCCATTACTGTACTCACATTGAATGATGCCATCTTGCACAAAATGACAAGAATGCTTTTAACATTACATTAATTATGGATCAAATTAATCAGACTAAACATATATCATGCAAACAACAAAGAAAATCCAGATTAAGCAGCCAGTTTCAAAATATCCCAATTTCCAGAGTAATGTCACATAGTGAGTTGTAAAACTGTGAATGTTGAAATGCTGTTTTTTTTGTTGTTGTTTTTTTAAAGAAAAGTCAAGACAGGGATGAGGAACCTTGTGAAGAGGAAGTAGTGCAGTAAAGTAGCTGGCAGAGAGAAAGTGGCAGAATTGTACTGGCCAAGGTGGATGACTTGTTGCGTTTTGCTCCCTGCTGGTCTGCACTGCTGTTGTGAGACACAGTACAGTTCTGTTGTGTTACAGTTTTCAAGCAA